>NW_028138924.1:0-205863 GCF_964270905.1 Leucopleurus acutus
TCGGTGAGCAAATGCAGACCCTTTGAAGTCATATTGCATGGTACCCATTCCATGGGTCTCAACTCTCCAGGTTTAAGGGATTCTTCCTTCAGCTAAAACATGCATGTGGAACCCAGAGTATGATCCACCGTGTGATCGGGAAACGTGTTCAAATGTGTCTCAGTTTTCGTCCCCTGGTACTCGGGTGCAAACTCCAGACGCTTTACTAACACTCTCCCCACTTGGAGAGTCAGTGCCTTTAACCTCCTGTTTGGCCCAGTTTGCAATTTCTGCGGAAAATGTACAGGAATAGGGAGAACCAATGAGAGACTAGCTGGGGGTGTCTGGACGGGCAAATTTAACTCTCATTTCCCACCAGGAAGAGGAATTAACCAAAGGCTCAGCGTGCCGTGCCGGAACCACACTAGGGCCTGAAGCAATCCTGCGGTGTTGCGGCCAGCTCACAAGAAAGCGAGTTGAAGAAAGGAGCTCAGGGGCACTGTAATTCACAAACCTGCAGAGTTATAAATGACAGCTATCGTCCAAAAATATATTGAAGTAAGGCTGCCAAGAGGACTTGAAAGCGGGGCAGAATTGCAGGAAACCGATTTCAGGAGGTAGACGGGAATTGCATGTAAAGCATAGGAAAAGAGGCAGAACGTCCACAATGATGCACTTGGCCAAAAAGGGCGTATGCGTTTTTTCCTGAATATATTCAGGAAAAAACGCATACGCCCTTTTTGGCCAACCAAGCAAGCTTGCAAAGGAAATCTGCACTACAATGAAGTCTCACTGCCCCCCGGTCAAAAGGGCCATCTGAAAAAAGTGTAAAATCCAGAAAGGCAAGACAGGACATGGAGAATTGGGAGCCTTGTTATGCTGATGGGCGGGATGTAAATTGCCAACAGCCACTCTGGAGAAGTGTATGCTGTTTCCTGAAACATCTAAAAAACAAAGCAACAGAGCCTAGGGCACTTCCACTTATGGTCCTATAGCTTAGGGAAATTAAAATCAAAAAGACACAGCCACCCCAAAGTTTGGGACGGCTCTGTTTACAAGAACCTCGTTTACGGTACAAGTTCAATATCACAGAAAGCGAAAAATGGATAAAGAAGTTGTGGTACTTACGTACAATGCAATATCACTCAGCAATGAAATCTATGTCATCAGGCCCGTAGCAGCATAATGAGTGGATTAAGGTACGATGATTGTAAGTGAAATAAGTCACACAGAAAAAGAAACATCATAAGATATCACTACTACACGGAATGTAAACTTGGCTACACAGGAACTGAATTACAAAACAGAACAGGGTCTCAAATGTAGAAAACCAACTTACGCTAGCTTAAGGGGAAAGGTGAGTTGGGGTGCTGCATGAAACCAGAGATTGAAATTAGCACAGATACCGTTCCATAAGCCAAATATGTAATAGACAAGAGCTACTCCTTGCTCAACGAAGTGGACTCAACACCCCATATTAAACGCCTAAGAATATACCTGACTAGAAATAATCTTAAAACCTACGGATTTATATGTCTCCGAAAGACAATCAAGCGTGTGTACAGCGGCATAAACGCAGCAGTGATAGGATTGGTGAGGTTCGGTGAGCAAATGCAGACCCTTTGAAGTCATATTGCATGGTACCCATTCCATGGGTCTCAACTCTCCAGGTTTAAGGGATTCTTCCTTCAGCTAAAACATGCATGTGGAACCCAGAGTATGATCCACCGTGTGATCGGGAAACGTGTTCAAATGTGTCTCAGTTTTCGTCCCCTGGTACTCGGGTGCAAACTCCAGACGCTTTACTAACACTCTCCCCACTTGGAGAGTCAGTGCCTTTAACCTCCTGTTTGGCCCAGTTTGCAATTTCTGCGGAAAATGTACAGGAATGGGGAGAACCAATGAGAGACTAGCTGGGGGTGTCTGGACGGGCAAATTTAACTCTCATTTCCCACCAGGAAGAGGAATTAACCAAAGGCTCAGCGTGCCGTGCCGGAACCACACTAGGGCCTGAAGCAATCCTGCGGTGTTGCGGCCAGCTCACAAGAAAGCGAGTTGAAGAAAGGAGCTCAGGGGCACTGTAATTCACAAACCTGCAGAGTTATAAATGACAGCTATCGTCCAAAAATATATTGAAGTAAGGCTGCCAAGAGGACTTGAAAGCGGGGCAGAATTGCAGGAAACCGATTTCAGGAGGTAGACGGGAATTGCATGTAAAGCATAGGAAAAGAGGCAGAACGTCCACAATGATGCACTTGGCCAAAAAGGGCGTATGCGTTTTTTCCTGAATATATTCAGGAAAAAACGCATACGCCCTTTTTGGCCAACCAAGCAAGCTTGCAAAGGAAATCTGCACTACAATGAAGTCTCACTGCCCCCCGGTCAAAAGGGCCATCTGAAAAAAGTGTAAAATCCAGAAAGGCAAGACAGGACATGGAGAATTGGGAGCCTTGTTATGCTGATGGGCGGGATGTAAATTGCCAACAGCCACTCTGGAGAAGTGTATGCTGTTTCCTGAAACATCTAAAAAACAAAGCAACAGAGCCTAGGGCACTTCCACTTATGGTCCTATAGCTTAGGGAAATTAAAATCAAAAAGACACAGCCACCCCAAAGTTTGGGACGGCTCTGTTTACAAGAACCTCGTTTACGGTACAAGTTCAATATCACAGAAAGCGAAAAATGGATAAAGAAGTTGTGGTACTTACGTACAATGCAATATCACTCAGCAATGAAATCTATGTCATCAGGCCCGTAGCAGCATAATGAGTGGATTAAGGTACGATGATTGTAAGTGAAATAAGTCACACAGAAAAAGAAACATCATAAGATATCACTACTACACGGAATGTAAACTTGGCTACACAGGAACTGAATTACAAAACAGAACAGGGTCTCAAATGTAGAAAACCAACTTACGCTAGCTTAAGGGGAAAGGTGAGTTGGGGTGCTGCATGAAACCAGAGATTGAAATTAGCACAGATACCGTTCCATAAGCCAAATATGTAATAGACAAGAGCTACTCCTTGCTCAACGAAGTGGACTCAACACCCCATATTAAACGCCTAAGAATATACCTGACTAGAAATAATCTTAAAACCTACGGATTTATATGTCTCCGAAAGACAATCAAGCGTGTGTACAGCGGCATAAACGCAGCAGTGATAGGATTGGTGAGGTTCGGTGAGCAAATGCAGACCCTTTGAAGTCATATTGCATGGTACCCATTCCATGGGTCTCAACTCTCCAGGTTTAAGGGATTCTTCCTTCAGCTAAAACATGCATGTGGAACCCAGAGTATGATCCACCGTGTGATCGGGAAACGTGTTCAAATGTGTCTCAGTTTTCGTCCCCTGGTACTCGGGTGCAAACTCCAGACGCTTTACTAACACTCTCCCCACTTGGAGAGTCAGTGCCTTTAACCTCCTGTTTGGCCCAGTTTGCAATTTCTGCGGAAAATGTACAGGAATGGGGAGAACCAATGAGAGACTAGCTGGGGGTGTCTGGACGGGCAAATTTAACTCTCATTTCCCACCAGGAAGAGGAATTAACCAAAGGCTCAGCGTGCCGTGCCGGAACCACACTAGGGCCTGAAGCAATCCTGCGGTGTTGCGGCCAGCTCACAAGAAAGCGAGTTGAAGAAAGGAGCTCAGGGGCACTGTAATTCACAAACCTGCAGAGTTATAAATGACAGCTATCGTCCAAAAATATATTGAAGTAAGGCTGCCAAGAGGACTTGAAAGCGGGGCAGAATTGCAGGAAACCGATTTCAGGAGGTAGACGGGAATTGCATGTAAAGCATAGGAAAAGAGGCAGAACGTCCACAATGATGCACTTGGCCAAAAAGGGCGTATGCGTTTTTTCCTGAATATATTCAGGAAAAAACGCATACGCCCTTTTTGGCCAACCAAGCAAGCTTGCAAAGGAAATCTGCACTACAATGAAGTCTCACTGCCCCCCGGTCAAAAGGGCCATCTGAAAAAAGTGTAAAATCCAGAAAGGCAAGACAGGACATGGAGAATTGGGAGCCTTGTTATGCTGATGGGCGGGATGTAAATTGCCAACAGCCACTCTGGAGAAGTGTATGCTGTTTCCTGAAACATCTAAAAAACAAAGCAACAGAGCCTAGGGCACTTCCACTTATGGTCCTATAGCTTAGGGAAATTAAAATCAAAAAGACACAGCCACCCCAAAGTTTGGGACGGCTCTGTTTACAAGAACCTCGTTTACGGTACAAGTTCAATATCACAGAAAGCGAAAAATGGATAAAGAAGTTGTGGTACTTACGTACAATGCAATATCACTCAGCAATGAAATCTATGTCATCAGGCCCGTAGCAGCATAATGAGTGGATTAAGGTACGATGATTGTAAGTGAAATAAGTCACACAGAAAAAGAAACATCATAAGATATCACTACTACACGGAATGTAAACTTGGCTACACAGGAACTGAATTACAAAACAGAACAGGGTCTCAAATGTAGAAAACCAACTTACGCTAGCTTAAGGGGAAAGGTGAGTTGGGGTGCTGCATGAAACCAGAGATTGAAATTAGCACAGATACCGTTCCATAAGCCAAATATGTAATAGACAAGAGCTACTCCTTGCTCAACGAAGTGGACTCAACACCCCATATTAAACGCCTAAGAATATACCTGACTAGAAATAATCTTAAAACCTACGGATTTATATGTCTCCGAAAGACAATCAAGCGTGTGTACAGCGGCATAAACGCAGCAGTGATAGGATTGGTGAGGTTCGGTGAGCAAATGCAGACCCTTTGAAGTCATATTGCATGGTACCCATTCCATGGGTCTCAACTCTCCAGGTTTAAGGGATTCTTCCTTCAGCTAAAACATGCATGTGGAACCCAGAGTATGATCCACCGTGTGATCGGGAAACGTGTTCAAATGTGTCTCAGTTTTCGTCCCCTGGTACTCGGGTGCAAACTCCAGACGCTTTACTAACACTCTCCCCACTTGGAGAGTCAGTGCCTTTAACCTCCTGTTTGGCCCAGTTTGCAATTTCTGCGGAAAATGTACAGGAATGGGGAGAACCAATGAGAGACTAGCTGGGGGTGTCTGGACGGGCAAATTTAACTCTCATTTCCCACCAGGAAGAGGAATTAACCAAAGGCTCAGCGTGCCGTGCCGGAACCACACTAGGGCCTGAAGCAATCCTGCGGTGTTGCGGCCAGCTCACAAGAAAGCGAGTTGAAGAAAGGAGCTCAGGGGCACTGTAATTCACAAACCTGCAGAGTTATAAATGACAGCTATCGTCCAAAAATATATTGAAGTAAGGCTGCCAAGAGGACTTGAAAGCGGGGCAGAATTGCAGGAAACCGATTTCAGGAGGTAGACGGGAATTGCATGTAAAGCATAGGAAAAGAGGCAGAACGTCCACAATGATGCACTTGGCCAAAAAGGGCGTATGCGTTTTTTCCTGAATATATTCAGGAAAAAACGCATACGCCCTTTTTGGCCAACCAAGCAAGCTTGCAAAGGAAATCTGCACTACAATGAAGTCTCACTGCCCCCCGGTCAAAAGGGCCATCTGAAAAAAGTGTAAAATCCAGAAAGGCAAGACAGGACATGGAGAATTGGGAGCCTTGTTATGCTGATGGGCGGGATGTAAATTGCCAACAGCCACTCTGGAGAAGTGTATGCTGTTTCCTGAAACATCTAAAAAACAAAGCAACAGAGCCTAGGGCACTTCCACTTATGGTCCTATAGCTTAGGGAAATTAAAATCAAAAAGACACAGCCACCCCAAAGTTTGGGACGGCTCTGTTTACAAGAACCTCGTTTACGGTACAAGTTCAATATCACAGAAAGCGAAAAATGGATAAAGAAGTTGTGGTACTTACGTACAATGCAATATCACTCAGCAATGAAATCTATGTCATCAGGCCCGTAGCAGCATAATGAGTGGATTAAGGTACGATGATTGTAAGTGAAATAAGTCACACAGAAAAAGAAACATCATAAGATATCACTACTACACGGAATGTAAACTTGGCTACACAGGAACTGAATTACAAAACAGAACAGGGTCTCAAATGTAGAAAACCAACTTACGCTAGCTTAAGGGGAAAGGTGAGTTGGGGTGCTGCATGAAACCAGAGATTGAAATTAGCACAGATACCGTTCCATAAGCCAAATATGTAATAGACAAGAGCTACTCCTTGCTCAACGAAGTGGACTCAACACCCCATATTAAACGCCTAAGAATATACCTGACTAGAAATAATCTTAAAACCTACGGATTTATATGTCTCCGAAAGACAATCAAGCGTGTGTACAGCGGCATAAACGCAGCAGTGATAGGATTGGTGAGGTTCGGTGAGCAAATGCAGACCCTTTGAAGTCATATTGCATGGTACCCATTCCATGGGTCTCAACTCTCCAGGTTTAAGGGATTCTTCCTTCAGCTAAAACATGCATGTGGAACCCAGAGTATGATCCACCGTGTGATCGGGAAACGTGTTCAAATGTGTCTCAGTTTTCGTCCCCTGGTACTCGGGTGCAAACTCCAGACGCTTTACTAACACTCTCCCCACTTGGAGAGTCAGTGCCTTTAACCTCCTGTTTGGCCCAGTTTGCAATTTCTGCGGAAAATGTACAGGAATGGGGAGAACCAATGAGAGACTAGCTGGGGGTGTCTGGACGGGCAAATTTAACTCTCATTTCCCACCAGGAAGAGGAATTAACCAAAGGCTCAGCGTGCCGTGCCGGAACCACACTAGGGCCTGAAGCAATCCTGCGGTGTTGCGGCCAGCTCACAAGAAAGCGAGTTGAAGAAAGGAGCTCAGGGGCACTGTAATTCACAAACCTGCAGAGTTATAAATGACAGCTATCGTCCAAAAATATATTGAAGTAAGGCTGCCAAGAGGACTTGAAAGCGGGGCAGAATTGCAGGAAACCGATTTCAGGAGGTAGACGGGAATTGCATGTAAAGCATAGGAAAAGAGGCAGAACGTCCACAATGATGCACTTGGCCAAAAAGGGCGTATGCGTTTTTTCCTGAATATATTCAGGAAAAAACGCATACGCCCTTTTTGGCCAACCAAGCAAGCTTGCAAAGGAAATCTGCACTACAATGAAGTCTCACTGCCCCCCGGTCAAAAGGGCCATCTGAAAAAAGTGTAAAATCCAGAAAGGCAAGACAGGACATGGAGAATTGGGAGCCTTGTTATGCTGATGGGCGGGATGTAAATTGCCAACAGCCACTCTGGAGAAGTGTATGCTGTTTCCTGAAACATCTAAAAAACAAAGCAACAGAGCCTAGGGCACTTCCACTTATGGTCCTATAGCTTAGGGAAATTAAAATCAAAAAGACACAGCCACCCCAAAGTTTGGGACGGCTCTGTTTACAAGAACCTCGTTTACGGTACAAGTTCAATATCACAGAAAGCGAAAAATGGATAAAGAAGTTGTGGTACTTACGTACAATGCAATATCACTCAGCAATGAAATCTATGTCATCAGGCCCGTAGCAGCATAATGAGTGGATTAAGGTACGATGATTGTAAGTGAAATAAGTCACACAGAAAAAGAAACATCATAAGATATCACTACTACACGGAATGTAAACTTGGCTACACAGGAACTGAATTACAAAACAGAACAGGGTCTCAAATGTAGAAAACCAACTTACGCTAGCTTAAGGGGAAAGGTGAGTTGGGGTGCTGCATGAAACCAGAGATTGAAATTAGCACAGATACCGTTCCATAAGCCAAATATGTAATAGACAAGAGCTACTCCTTGCTCAACGAAGTGGACTCAACACCCCATATTAAACGCCTAAGAATATACCTGACTAGAAATAATCTTAAAACCTACGGATTTATATGTCTCCGAAAGACAATCAAGCGTGTGTACAGCGGCATAAACGCAGCAGTGATAGGATTGGTGAGGTTCGGTGAGCAAATGCAGACCCTTTGAAGTCATATTGCATGGTACCCATTCCATGGGTCTCAACTCTCCAGGTTTAAGGGATTCTTCCTTCAGCTAAAACATGCATGTGGAACCCAGAGTATGATCCACCGTGTGATCGGGAAACGTGTTCAAATGTGTCTCAGTTTTCGTCCCCTGGTACTCGGGTGCAAACTCCAGACGCTTTACTAACACTCTCCCCACTTGGAGAGTCAGTGCCTTTAACCTCCTGTTTGGCCCAGTTTGCAATTTCTGCGGAAAATGTACAGGAATAGGGAGAACCAATGAGAGACTAGCTGGGGGTGTCTGGACGGGCAAATTTAACTCTCATTTCCCACCAGGAAGAGGAATTAACCAAAGGCTCAGCGTGCCGTGCCGGAACCACACTAGGGCCTGAAGCAATCCTGCGGTGTTGCGGCCAGCTCACAAGAAAGCGAGTTGAAGAAACGAGCTCAGGGGCACTGTAATTCACAAACCTGCAGAGTTATAAATGACAGCTATCGTCCAAAAATATATTGAAGTAAGGCTGCCAAGAGGACTTGAAAGCGGGGCAGAATTGCAGGAAACCGATTTCAGGAGGTAGACGGGAATTGCATGTAAAGCATAGGAAAAGAGGCAGAACGTCCACAATGATGCACTTGGCCAAAAAGGGCGTATGCGTTTTTTCCTGAATATATTCAGGAAAAAACGCATACGCCCTTTTTGGCCAACCAAGCAAGCTTGCAAAGGAAATCTGCACTACAATGAAGTCTCACTGCCCCCCGGTCAAAAGGGCCATCTGAAAAAAGTGTAAAATCCAGAAAGGCAAGACAGGACATGGAGAATTGGGAGCCTTGTTATGCTGATGGGCGGGATGTAAATTGCCAACAGCCACTCTGGAGAAGTGTATGCTGTTTCCTGAAACATCTAAAAAACAAAGCAACAGAGCCTAGGGCACTTCCACTTATGGTCCTATAGCTTAGGGAAATTAAAATCAAAAAGACACAGCCACCCCAAAGTTTGGGCCGGCTCTGTTTACAAGAACCTCGTTTACGGTACAAGTTCAATATCACAGAAAGCGAAAAATGGATAAAGAAGTTGTGGTACTTACGTACAATGCAATATCACTCAGCAATGAAATCTATGTCATCAGGCCCGTAGCAGCATAATGAGTGGATTAAGGTACGATGATTGTAAGTGAAATAAGTCACACAGAAAAAGAAACATCATAAGATATCACTACTACACGGAATGTAAACTTGGCTACACAGGAACTGAATTACAAAACAGAACAGGGTCTCAAATGTAGAAAACCAACTTACGCTAGCTTAGGGGAAAGGTGAGTTGGGGTGCTGCATGAAACCAGAGATTGAAATTAGCACAGATACCGTTCCATAAGCCAAATATGTAATAGACAAGAGCTACTCCTTGCTCAACGAAGTGGACTCAACACCCCATATTAAACGCCTAAGAATATACCTGACTAGAAATAATCTTAAAACCTACGGATTTATATGTCTCCGAAGGACAATCAAGCGTGTGTACAGCGGCATAAACGCAGCAGTGATAGGATTGGTGAGGTTCGGTGAGCAAATGCAGACCCTTTGAAGTCATATTGCATGGTACCCATTCCATGGGTCTCAACTCTCCAGGTTTAAGGGATTCTTCCTTCAGCTAAAACATGCATGTGGAACCCAGAGTATGATCCACCGTGTGATCGGGAAACGTGTTCAAATGTGTCTCAGTTTTCGTCCCCTGGTACTCGGGTGCAAACTCCAGACGCTTTACTAACACTCTCCCCACTTGGAGAGTCAGTGCCTTTAACCTCCTGTTTGGCCCAGTTTGCAATTTCTGCGGAAAATGTACAGGAATAGGGAGAACCAATGAGAGACTAGCTGGGGGTGTCTGGACGGGCAAATTTAACTCTCATTTCCCACCAGGAAGAGGAATTAACCAAAGGCTCAGCGTGCCGTGCCGGAACCACACTAGGGCCTGAAGCAATCCTGCGGTGTTGCGGCCAGCTCACAAGAAAGCGAGTTGAAGAAAGGAGCTCAGGGGCACTGTAATTCACAAACCTGCAGAGTTATAAATGACAGCTATCGTCCAAAAATATATTGAAGTAAGGCTGCCAAGAGGACTTGAAAGCGGGGCAGAATTGCAGGAAACCGATTTCAGGAGGTAGACGGGAATTGCATGTAAAGCATAGGAAAAGAGGCAGAACGTCCACAATGATGCACTTGGCCAAAAAGGGCGTATGCGTTTTTTCCTGAATATATTCAGGAAAAAACGCATACGCCCTTTTTGGCCAACCAAGCAAGCTTGCAAAGGAAATCTGCACTACAATGAAGTCTCACTGCCCCCCGGTCAAAAGGGCCATCTGAAAAAAGTGTAAAATCCAGAAAGGCAAGACAGGACATGGAGAATTGGGAGCCTTGTTATGCTGATGGGCGGGATGTAAATTGCCAACAGCCACTCTGGAGAAGTGTATGCTGTTTCCTGAAACATCTAAAAAACAAAGCAACAGAGCCTAGGGCACTTCCACTTATGGTCCTATAGCTTAGGGAAATTAAAATCAAAAAGACACAGCCACCCCAAAGTTTGGGACGGCTCTGTTTACAAGAACCTTGTTTACGGTACAAGTTCAATATCACAGAAAGCGAAAAATGGATAAAGAAGTTGTGGTACTTACGTACAATGCAATATCACTCAGCAATGAAATCTATGTCATCAGGCCCGTAGCAGCATAATGAGTGGATTAAGGTACGATGATTGTAAGTGAAATAAGTCACACAGAAAAAGAAACATCATAAGATATCACTACTACACGGAATGTAAACTTGGCTACACAGGAACTGAATTACAAAACAGAACAGGGTCTCAAATGTAGAAAACCAACTTACGCTAGCTTAAGGGGAAAGGTGAGTTGGGGTGCTGCATGAAACCAGAGATTGAAATTAGCACAGATACCGTTCCATAAGCCAAATATGTAATAGACAAGAGCTACTCCTTGCTCAACGAAGTGGACTCAACACCCCATATTAAACGCCTAAGAATATACCTGACTAGAAATAATCTTAAAACCTACGGATTTATATGTCTCCGAAAGACAATCAAGCGTGTGTACAGCGGCATAAACGCAGCAGTGATAGGATTGGTGAGGTTCGGTGAGCAAATGCAGACCCTTTGAAGTCATATTGCATGGTACCCATTCCATGGGTCTCAACTCTCCAGGTTTAAGGGATTCTTCCTTCAGCTAAAACATGCATGTGGAACCCAGAGTATGATCCACCGTGTGATCGGGAAACGTGTTCAAATGTGTCTCAGTTTTCGTCCCCTGGTACTCGGGTGCAAACTCCAGACGCTTTACTAACACTCTCCCCACTTGGAGAGTCAGTGCCTTTAACCTCCTGTTTGGCCCAGTTTGCAATTTCTGCGGAAAATGTACAGGAATAGGGAGAACCAATGAGAGACTAGCTGGGGGTGTCTGGACGGGCAAATTTAACTCTCATTTCCCACCAGGAAGAGGAATTAACCAAAGGCTCAGCGTGCCGTGCCGGAACCACACTAGGGCCTGAAGCAATCCTGCGGTGTTGCGGCCAGCTCACAAGAAAGCGAGTTGAAGAAACGAGCTCAGGGGCACTGTAATTCACAAACCTGCAGAGTTATAAATGACAGCTATCGTCCAAAAATATATTGAAGTAAGGCTGCCAAGAGGACTTGAAAGCGGGGCAGAATTGCAGGAAACCGATTTCAGGAGGTAGACGGGAATTGCATGTAAAGCATAGGAAAAGAGGCAGAACGTCCACAATGATGCACTTGGCCAAAAAGGGCGTATGCGTTTTTTCCTGAATATATTCAGGAAAAAACGCATACGCCCTTTTTGGCCAACCAAGCAAGCTTGCAAAGGAAATCTGCACTACAATGAAGTCTCACTGCCCCCCGGTCAAAAGGGCCATCTGAAAAAAGTGTAAAATCCAGAAAGGCAAGACAGGACATGGAGAATTGGGAGCCTTGTTATGCTGATGGGCGGGATGTAAATTGCCAACAGCCACTCTGGAGAAGTGTATGCTGTTTCCTGAAACATCTAAGAAACAAAGCAACAGAGCCTAGGGCACTTCCACTTATGGTCCTATAGCTTAGGGAAATTAAAATCAAAAAGACACAGCCACCCCAAAGTTTGGGACGGCTCTGTTTACAAGAACCTTGTTTACGGTACAAGTTCAATATCACAGAAAGCGAAAAATGGATAAAGAAGTTGTGGTACTTACGTACAATGCAATATCACTGAGCAATGAAATCTATGTCATCAGGCCTGTAGCAGCATAATGAGTGGATTAAGGTACGATGATTGTAAGTGAAATAAGTCACACAGAAAAAGAAACATCATAAGATATCACTACTACACGGAATGTAAACTTGGCTACACAGGAACTGAATTACAAAACAGAACAGGGTCTCAAATGTAGAAAACCAACTTACGCTAGCTTAAGGGGAAAGGTGAGTTGGGGAGCTGCATGAAACCAGAGATTGAAATTAGCACAGATACCGTTCCATAAGCCAAATATGTAATAGACAAGAGCTACTCCTTGCTCAACGAAGTGGACTCAACACCCCATATTAAACGCCTAAGAATATACCTGACTAGAAATAATCTTAAAACCTACGGATTTATATGTCTCCGAAAGACAATCAAGCGTGTGTACAGCGGCATAAACGCAGCAGTGATAGGATTGGTGAGGTTCGGTGAGCAAATGCAGACCCTTTGAAGTCATATTGCATGGTACCCATTCCATGGGTCTCAACTCTCCAGGTTTAAGGGATTCTTCCTTCAGCTAAAACATGCATGTGGAACCCAGAGTATGATCCACCGTGTGATCGGGAAACGTGTTCAAATGTGTCTCAGTTTTCGTCCCCTGGTACTCGGGTGCAAACTCCAGACGCTTTACTAACACTCTCCCCACTTGGAGAGTCAGTGCCTTTAACCTCCTGTTTGGCCCAGTTTGCAATTTCTGCGGAAAATGTACAGGAATAGGGAGAATCAATGAGAGACTAGCTGGGGGTGTCTGGACGGGCAAATTTAACTCTCATTTCCCACCAGGAAGAGGAATTAACCAAAGGCTCAGCGTGCCGTGCCGGAACCACACTAGGGCCTGAAGCAATCCTGCGGTGTTGCGGCCAGCTCACAAGAAAGCGAGTTGAAGAAAGGAGCTCAGGGGCACTGTAATTCACAAAACTGCAGAGTTATAAATGACAGCTATCGTCCAAAAATATATTGAAGTAAGGCTGCCAAGAGGACTTGAAATCGGGGCAGAATTGCAGGAAACCGATTTCAGGAGGTAGACGGGAATTTCATGTAAAGCATAGGAAAAGAGGCAGAACGTCCACAATGATGCACTTGGCCAAAAAGGGCGTATGCGTTTTTTCCTGAATATATTCAGGAAAAAACGCATACGCCCTTTTTGGCCAACCAAGCAAGCTTGCAAAGGAAATCTGCACTACAATGAAGTCTCACTGCCCCCCGGTCAAAAGGGCCATCTGAAAAAAGTGTAAAATCCAGAAAGGCAAGACAGGACATGGAGAATTGGGAGCCTTGTTATGCTGATGGGCGGGATGTAAATTGCCAACAGCCACTCTGGAGAAGTATATGCTGTTTCCTGAAACATCTGAAAAACAAAGCAACAGAGCCTAGGGCACTTCCACTTATGGTCCTATAGCTTAGGGAAATTAAAATCAAAAAGACACAGCCACCCCAAAGTTTCGGCCGGCTCTGTTTACAAGAACCTCGTTTACGGTACAAGTTCAATATCACAGAAAGCGAAAAATGGATAAAGAAGTTGTGGTACTTACGTTCAATGCAATATCACTCAGCAATGAAATCTATGTCATCAGGCCCGTCGCAGCATAATGAGTGGATTCAGGTACGATGATTCTACGTGAAATACGTCACACAGAAAAAGAAACATCATAAGATATCAGTACTACACGGAATGTAAACTTGGCTACACAAGAACTGAATTACAAAACAGAACAGGGTCTCAAATGTAGAAAACCAACTTACGCTAGCGTAAGGGGAAAGGTGAGTTGGGGTGCTGCATGAAACCAGAGATTGAAATTAGCATAGATACCGTGCCATAAGCCAAATATGTAATAGACAAGAGCAACTCCTTGCTAAACGAAGTGTACTCAACACCCCATATTAAACGCCTAAGAATACACCTGACTAGTAAGAATCTTAAAACCTGTGGATTTATATGTCTCCGAAAGAGAATCAAGCGTGTGTACGGTGGCATAAACGCAGCAGTGATAGGATTGGTGAGGTTCGGTGAGCAAATGCAGACCCTTTGAAGTCATATTGCATGGTACCCATTCCATGGGTCTCAACTCTCCAGGTTTAAGGGATTCTTCCTTCAGCTAAAACATGCATGTGGAACACAGAGTATGATCCACCGTGTGATCGGGAAACATGTTCAAATGTGTCTCAGTTTTCGTCCCCTGGTACTCGGGTGCAACATTCAAGACGCTTTACTAACACTCTCCCCACTTGGAGAGTCAGTGCCTTTAAACTCCTGTTTGGCCCAGTTTGCAATTTCTGCGGAAAATGTACAGGAATAGGGAGAACCAATGAGAGACTAGCTGGAGGTGTCTGGACGGGCAAATTTAACTCTCATTTCCCACCAGGAAGAGGAATTAACCAAATGTTCAGCGTGCCGTGCCGGAACCACACTAGGGCCTGAAGCAATCCTGCGGTGTTGCGGCCAGCTCACAAGAAAGCGAGTTGAAGAAAGGAGCTCAGGGGCACTGTAATTCACAAACCTGCAGAGTTATAAATGACAGCTATCGTCCATAAATATATTGAAGTAAGGCTGCCAAGAGGACTTGAAAGCGGGGCAGAATTGCAGGAAACCGATTTCAGGAGGTAGACGGGAATTGCATGTAAAGCATAGGAAAAGAGGCAGAACGTCCACAATGATGCACTTGGCCAAAAAGGGCGTATGCGTTTTTTCCTGAATATATTCAGGAAAAAACGCATACGCCCTTTTTGGCCAACCAAGCAAGCTTGCAAAGGAAATCTGCACTACAATGAAGTCTCACTGCCCCCCGGTCAAAAGGGCCATCTGAAAAAGTGTAAAATCCAGAAAGGCAAGACAGGACATGGAGAATTGGGAGCCTTGTTATGCTGATGGGCGGGATGTAAATTGCCAACAGCCACTCTGGAGAAGTGTATGCTGTTTCCTGAAACATCTAAAAAACAAAGCAACAGAGCCTAGGGCACTTCCACTTATGGTCCTATAGCATAGGGAAATTAAAATCAAAAAGACACAGCCACCCCAAAGTTTGGGTTCGGCTCTGTTTACAAGAACCTTGTTTACGGTACAAGTTCAATATCACAGAAAGCGAAAAATGGATAAAGAAGTTGTGGTACTTACGTTCAATGCAATATCACTCAGCAATGAAATCTATGTCATCAGGCCCGTAGCAGCATAATGAGTGGATTAAGGTACGATGATTGTAAGTGAAATAAGTCACACAGAAAAAGAAACATCATAAGATATCACTACTACACGGAATGTAAACTTGGCTACACAGGAACTGAATTACAAAACAGAACAGGGTCTCAAATGTAGAAAACCAACTTACGCTAGCTTAAGGGGAAAGGTGAGTTGGGGTGCTGCATGAAACCAGAGATTGAAATTAGCACAGATACCGTTCCATAAGCCAAATATGTAATAGACAAGAGCTACTCCTTGCTCAACGAAGTGGACTCAACACCCCATATTAAACGCCTAAGAATATACCTGACTAGAAATAATCTTAAAACCTACGGATTTATATGTCTCCGAAAGACAATCAAGCGTGTGTACAGCGGCATAAACGCAGCAGTGATAGGATTGGTGAGGTTCGGTGAGCAAATGCAGACCCTTTGAAGTTATATTGCATGGTACCCATTCCATGGGTCTCAACTCTCCAGGTTTAAGGGATTCTTCCTTCAGCTAAAACATGCATGTGGAACCCAGAGTATGATCCACCGTGTGATCGGGAAACGTGTTCAAATGTGTCTCAGTTTTCGTCCCCTGGTACTCGGGTGCAAACTCCAGACGCTTTACTAACACTCTCCCCACTTGGAGAGTCAGTGCCTTTAACCTCCTGTTTGGCCCAGTTTGCAATTTCTGCGGAAAATGTACAGGAATAGGGAGAACCAATGAGAGACTAGCTGGGGGTGTCTGGACGGGCAAATTTAACTCTCATTTCCCACCAGGAAGAGGAATTAACCAAAGGCTCAGCGTGCCGTGCCGGAACCACACTAGGGCCTGAAGCAATCCTGCGGTGTTGCGGCCAGCTCACAAGAAAGCGAGTTGAAGAAAGGAGCTCAGGGGCACTGTAATTCACAAACCTGCAGAGTTATAAATGACAGCTATCGTCCCAAAATATATTGAAGTAAGGCTGCCAAGAGGACTTGAAAGCGGGGCAGAATTGCAGGAAACCGATTTCAGGAGGTAGACGGGAATTGCATGTAAAGCATAGGAAAAGAGGCAGAACGTCCACAATGATGCACTTGGCCAAAAAGGGCGTATGCGTTTTTTCCTGAATATATTCAGGAAAAAACGCATACGCCCTTTTTGGCCAACCAAGCAAGCTTGCAAAGGAAATCTGCACTACAATGAAGTCTCACTGCCCCCTGGTCAAAAGGGCCATCTGAAAAAAGTGTAAAATCCAGAAAGGCAGGACAGGCCATGGAGAACTGGGAGCCTTGTTATGCTGATGGGTGGGATGTAAATTACCAGCAGCCACTCTGGAGAAGTGTATGGTGTTTCCTGAAACATCCAAAAAACAAAGCAACAGAGCCTAGGGCACTTCCACTTATGGTCCTATAGCTTAGGGAAATTAAAATCAAAAAAACACAGCCATCCCAAAGTTTGGGACGGCTCTGTTTACAAGAACCTTGTTCACCGTACAAGTTCAATATCACAGAAAGCGAAAAATGGATAAAGAAGTTGTGGTACTTACGTACAATGCAATATCACTCAGCAATGAAATCTATGTCATCAGGCACATAGCAGCATAATGAGTGGATTCAGGTACGATGATTCTAAGTGAAATAAGTCACACAGAAAAAGAAACATCATAAGATATCACTACTACACGGAATGTAAACTTGGCTACACAGGAACTAAATTACTAAACAGAAAAGAGTGTCAAATGTAGAAAACCAACTTATGCTTGCTTAAGGGGAAAGGTGAGTTGGGGTGCTGCATACAACAAGAGATTGAAATTAGCACAGATACCATTCCATAAGCCAAATATGTAATAGACAAGAGCTACTCCTTGCTCAACGAAGTGAACTCAACACCCCATATTAAACGCCTAACAATATACCTGACTAGTAAGAATCTTAAAACCTATGGATTTATATGTCTCCGAAAGAGAATCAAGCGTGTGTACAGCGGCATAAACGCAGCAGGGATAGGATTGGTGAGGTTCGGTGAGCAAATGCAGACCCTTTGAAGTCATATTGCATGGTACCCATTCCATGGGTCTCAACTCTCCAGGTTTAAGGGATTCTTCTTTCAGCTAAAACATGCATGTGGAACCCAGAGTATGATCCACCGTGTGATCGGAAAACGTGTTCAAATGTGTCTCAGTTTTCGTCCACTGCTACTCGGGTGCAACATTCCAGACGCTTTACTAACACTCTCCCCACTTGGAGAGTCAGTGCCTTTAACCTCCTGTTTGGCCCAGTTTGCAATTTCTGTGGAAAATGAACAGGAATAGGGAGAACCAATGAGAGACTAGGTGGAGGTGTCTGGACGGGCAAATTTAACTCTCATTTCCCACCAGGAAGAGGAATTAACCAAAGGCTCAGCATGCCGTGCCGGAACCAAACTAGGGCCTGAAGCAATCCTGCGGTGTTGCGGCCAGCTCACAAGAAAGCGAGTTGAAGAAAGGAGCTCAGGGGCACTGTAATTCACAAACCTGCAGAGTTATAAATGACAGCTATCTTCCAAAAATATATTGAAGTAAGGCTGCCAAGAGGAGTTGAAAGCGGGGCAGAATTGCAGGAAACCGATTTCAGGAGGTAGACTGGAATTGCATGTAAAGCATAGGAAAAGAGGCAGAACGTCCACAATGATGCACTTGGCCAAAAAGGGCGTATGCGTTTTTTCCTGAATATATTCAGGAAAAAACGCATACGCCCTTTTTGGCCAACCAAGCAAGCTTGCAAAGGAAATCTGCACTACAATGAAGTCTCACTGCCCCCCGGTCAAAAGGGCCATCTGAAAAAAGTGTAAAATCCAGAAAGGCAGGACAGGCCATGGAGAACTGGGAGCCTTGTTATGCTGATGGGTGGGATGTAAATTGCCAGCAGCCACTCTGGAGAAGTGTATGGTGTTTCCTGAAACATCCAAAAAACAAGGCAACAGAGCCTAGGGCACTTCCACTTATGGTCCTATAGATTAGGGAAATTAAAATCAAAAAGACACAGCCACCCCAAAGTTTGGGACGGCTCTGTTTACAAGAACCTCGTTTACCGTACAAGTTCAATATCACAGAAAGCGAAAAATGGATACAGAAGTTGTGGTACTTACGTACAATGCAATATCAGTCAGCAATGAAATCTATGTCATCAGGCCCATAGCAGCATAATGAGTGGATTCAGGTACGATGATTCTAAGTGAAATAAGTCACACAGAAAAAGGAACATCATAAGATATCCCTAATACACGGAATGTAAACTTGGCTACACAGGAACTGAATTACAAAACAGAACAGGGTCTCAAATGTAGAAAACCAACTTATGCTTGCTTAAGGGCAAAGGTGAGTTGGGGTGCTGCATGAAACCAGAGATTGAAATTAGCACAGATACCGTTCCATAAGCCAAATATGTAATAGACAAGAGCTACTCCTTGCTCAACGAAGTGGACTCAACACCCCATATTAAACGCCTAACAATATACCTGACTAGTAAGAATCTTAAAACCTTTGAATTTATATGTCTCCGACAGAGAATCAAGCGTGTGTACAGCAGCATAAACGCAGCAGTGATAGGATTGGTGAGGTTCGGTGAGCAAATGCAGACCCTTTGAAGTCATATTGCATGGTACCCATTCCATGGGTCTCAACTCTCCAGGTTTAAGGGATTCTTCCTTCAGCTAAAACATGCATGTGGAACGGAGTGTATGATCCACCGTGTGATCGGGAAACGTGTTCAAATGTGTCTCAGTTTTCGTCCCTTGGTACTCGGGTGCAACATTCCAGACGCTTTACTAACACTCTCCCCACTTGGAGAGTCAGTGCCTTTAACCTCCTGTTTGGCCCAGTTTGCAATTTCTTCGGAAGATGAACAGGAATAAGGAGAAGCAATGGGAGACTATCTGTAGGTGTCTGGACGGGCAAATTTAACTCTCATTTCCCACCAGGAAGATAAATGAACCAAAGGCTCCGCGTGCCATGCTGGAACTAGATTAGGGCCTGAGGAGATCCTGCGGTGTTGCGGCCAGCTCACAAGAAAGCGAGTTGAAGAAAGGAGCTCAGGGGCACTGTAATTCAGAAACCTGCGGAGTTATAAATGACAGCTATCATCCAAAATTATACTGAAGTAAGGCTGCGAAGAGGACTTGAATGCGGGGCAGAATTGCTGGAAACTGATTTCAGAACGTACACGGGAGTAGCTCTTAAAGCATAGGAAAAGAGACAGAACTTGGAAAATAATGCACTTGGCAAAAAAGGGCATATGTGTTTTATCCAGAGCTCTCATACCTGAGGGGAGGAGATTCCCAGCAGGCTCCAACTGCCACCTGAGGGCTCACATTGCCAAGGCAACGTGAGCATGCCAGGCAGGAGTTACCTCACAGCAGAGGTCCCACCTCACAGAAGGGTGAGAAACCCAGCCAACATCAGACTCTCACCAGAGGGTCCACATCACCAAGGGGATGGGAACCAGGCAGGAGTGTCTTCACATCAGTGGGGCCACATCATCAAAAGCTGAGGTACTCAGCACATGTGTCCTCAAACCAGAGGACCCACATCACCAAGGACCTCGGAGTGAGGCAGGCAGGAGTAGCCTCACAACACTGGGCCCATAGAATAAAAAAGTGAGGAATCCAGCAGTTGGAACCTCCCAGCAGGCGGCCCAGAGCACCGAGGCCATGGGATCCAGGCCACAGTGAACTCACAGAAGAGGGCCCATGTCATGAAACTGAGCAACCCAGCCATTGGGACCTCAGAGCAGGAGGCCCACATCCCCATGGGGATGGAATTCTGGTAGGAGTGTCCTCGCACCACTGAGAACGTATCAGAAAATTTTGGGCGACCAGCAGTTAGGGCCTGACGCCAGAGGACCCTCATCACCAAGGGAAGGAGGCTCCCAGCAGGCTCCAACTGCCACCAGAGGGCTGACGTCGCCAAGGCGATGTGTGCCAACCAGGCACGAATGACCTCACAGCAGAGGGCCCACCTCAGAGAAGTGTGACGAACCCAGTCAGGATCAGACTCGCACCAGAGGGCCCACATCACCAAATGGATTGGAACCAGGCAGGAGTGTCCTCACATGAGTAGGGCCACATCATCTAAAGGTGAGGAACCCAGAACATGTGGCTTCAAACCATAGGACACCCATCACCAAGGGGCTGGGAGTGAGGCAGGCAGGAGGAGCCTCATAACAGAGGGCCCAAAAATAAGAAAGGTGAGGAATCCAGCAGTTGGAACCTCCCAGCAGGCGGCCCAGAGCACAGAGGCTAGAGGAACCAGGCCAGAGTGAACTAACACCAGACAGCCCACATCATGAAACTGTGAGCAACCCAGACATTGGGACCTCAGAGCAGAAGGCCCACATCCCCATGGTGATGGGAACATGACAGGAGTGTCCTGGCATCACTGGGCTCACATCAGAAAACGTGGGGTGCTCAGAAGTTAGGGCCTGACGCTAGAGGGCACTCATCACCGAGAGGAGGAGGCTCCCAGCAGGCTCCAGCTGCCACCAGAGGGCCAACGTCGCCAAGGTGATGTGTGCCAGCCTGGCAGGAGTGACCTCACAGCAGAGGGCCCACCTCACAGAAGGGTGAGGAACACAGCCAGGATCAGACTCTCACCAGAGGGCCCACATCACCAAGGGGATGGGAACCAGGCAGGAATGTCCCCACACCAGTGGGACAACATCATCGAAAGGTGAGGATCCCAGCACATGTGTCCTCAAACCAGAGGAACCACATCACCAAGGGGTTCGGAATGAGGCTGGCAGGACTGGCCTCACAACACAGGGTCCATAGAATATAAAAGTTGAGGAATCCAGCAGTTGGAACCTCCCAGCAAGTGGCCCAGAGCACCGAGGCTATGGGATCCAGGCCGCAGTGAACTCACAGCAGAGGGCCCACATCATGAACCTGTGAGCAGCCCAGCTGTTGGGACCTCAGAACAGAAGGCCCACATCCCCATTGGGATGGGAACCTGGCAGGAGTGGCTTTGCACCACTTAGCACATATCAGAAAATGTTAGGAGCCCAGCAGTTAGGGCCTGACGCCAGGGGGACCTCATAACTGAGGGGAGGAGACTCCCAGCAGGTTCCAACTGCCAACAGAGGGCCCACGTCTACAAGGTGGCATGCGCCAGCCAGGCAGTAGTGACCTCACAGCAGAGGGCCTATCTCACAGAAGGGTGAGGAACCGAGGCAGGATGAGACTCTCACCAGAGGGCCCACAACACCAAGGGGATGGGAACCAGTCAGGACTGTCCTCCCACCAGTGGGGCCACATCATCGAAAGGTGAGGAACCCAGCACATGTGGCCTCATATCAGAGGACATACATCACAAAGGGGATGGGAGTGAGGCAGGTAGGAGTAGCCTAAAAACAGAGGGCCCAAAGAATAAAAAAAGTGAGGAATCCAGCATTTGGAACCTCCCAGCAGGCGGCCGAGAGCACAGAAGCTATGGGATGCAGGCAGGAGTGAACTAACAGCAGAGAGCCCACATCATGAAACTGTGAGCAACCCAGGCATTGGGACCTCAGAGCAGAAAGCCCACATCCCCATGGGGATGGGAACCTGACAGGAGTGTCCTGGCATCACTGGGCTCACATCAGAAAACGTGGGGAGCCCAGCAGTTAGAGCCTGATGCTAGAGGGCCGTCATCACCGAGGGCAGGAGGCTCCCAGCAGGTTCCATGTGCCAACAGAGGGCCCACATCGCCAAGGTGATGTGTGCAAGTCAGGCAGGATTGACCTCACAGCAGAGGGCCTACCTCACAGAAGAGTGAGGAACCCAGCCAGGATAAGACTGTCACCAGAAGGCCCACATCACCAAGGGGATGGGAACCAGGCAGGAGTGTCCTCACACCAGTGGGGCCACATCATTGAAAGTTGCCTAACCCAGCACATGTGGCCTCAAACCAGAAGACCCACATCACGAAGGGGTTGCGAGTGAGGCAGGCAGGAGGAGCATCACAACACAGGACCCATAGAATACAAAAGTTGAGGAATCGAGCAGTTGGAACCTCCCAGCAGGCAGCCAAGACCACAGAGGCTATGGGATCCAGGCCACAGTGAACTAACACCAGAGAGCCCACATCATGAAATTGTGATCAACCCAGCCGTTGGAACCTCAGAGCAGAAGGCCCACATCCCCATGGGGATGGGAACCTAAGAGGAGTGCTTGAGCAACACTGGGCTCACTAAGAAAAGTTGGGGAGCCCAGCAGTTAGGGCCTGACGTCAGAGGGCCCTCATCACAGAGCTGAGGAGGCTCCCAGCAGGGTCCAATTGCCACCAGAGGGCTCATGTCAACAAGGCGAGGTGAGCAACCCAGGCAAGAGTTACCTGATAGTAGAGGGCCCACCTCACAGATGGGTGAGGAACCCAGCCAGGATCAGACTCTCACCAGAGGGCCCACATCACAAAGGGGATGGGACCCAGTCAGGATTATCCTCACACCAGTGGGGCCTCATCATCTTAAGGTGAGGAACCCAGCACATGTGTCCTCAAACCAGAGGACCCACATCACCAAGGGCCTTGGAGTGAGGCAGGCAGGAGTAGCCTCACAACACAGGGCACATAATATAAAAAACGTGAGGATTCCAGCATTTAGACCTTCCAGCAGGCGGCCCAGAACACCGAGGCTATGGGATCCAGGCCACAGTGAACTCACAGCAGAGGGCCCACATCACAAAACTGTGAGCAACCCAGGAGTTGAGACCTCAGCGCAGAAGGCCCACATCCCCATGGGAATGGGAACCTGGCTGGAGTGTCCTCGCACCACTGGGCGCACATCAGAAAATGTGGGGAGCCCACCATTTAGGGCCTGACGCCAGAGGGCCGTCATCACCAAGAGGAGGAGGTGCCCTGCACGCTCCAACTGCCACCAGAGGGCTCACGTCTCCAAGGTGACGTGTGCCAGCCAGGCAGGAGTGACCTCACAGAAGAGGGCCTACCTCACAGAACGTTGAGGAACCCAGCCAGGATTAGACTCTCGCCAGAGGGCCCACCTCACCAAGGGGATGGGAACCAGGCAGGAGTGTCCTCACACGAGTGGGGTCACATCATCGAAAGGTGAGGAACGCAGCACATGTGGCCTCAAGCCATAGGACAGTCATCACCAAGGGGCTGGCAGTGAGGCAGGCAGGAGGAGCCTCACAACAGAGGGCACATAGAATAAAAAAGTTGAGGAATCCAGCAGTTGGAACCTCCCAGCAGGCGGCTCAGAGCACCGATGATAAGGGATCCTTGCCGGAGTGAACTCACAGCAGAGGGCCCACATCATGGTACTGTGAGCAAGCCAGCCGTTTTGACCTCAGAGCAGAAGGCCCATATCGCCATGGGGATGGGAACCTGGCAAGAGTCTCCTCACTCACTTGGCGCACATCAGAAAATGTGGGGAGCCCAGCAGTTATGGCCTAAGGCAAGAGGGCCCTCATCACCGAGGAGAGGAGGCTCCCAGCACACTCCAACTGCCACCAGAGGGCTCATGTCCACAAGGCGAGGTGAGCAAGCCAGGCAGGAGTGACCTCACATCAGACGGCCCACCTCACAGATGGGTGAGGAACCCAGCCAGGATCAGACTCTCAACAGAGGGCCCACATCACCAAGGGGATGTGAACCAGGCAGGAGTCTCCTAAGACCATTGGTCCCACATCATCGAAAGGTGAGGAACCCAGCACATGTGGCCTCAAACCAGACGACACACATCACGAAGGGGCTGGGAGTGAGGCAGGCAGGAGGATCCTCACAACAGAGGGCCCAAAAATTTAAAAAAGTGAGGAATCCAGCAGTTGGAACCTCCCAGCAGGCGGCCAAGAGCACAGAGGCTATGGGATCCAGGCTTCTGTGAACTAACACCAGAGAGCCCACATCATGAAAATGTGAACAACCCAGCCGTTGGGACCTCAGAGCAGAAGGCCCACATCCCCATGGAGATGGGATCCTAAGAGGAGTGCCAAAGCATCACTGGGCTCACTAAGAAAAGTTGGTGAGCCCAGCAGTCAGGGCCTGATGCAAGAGGGCCCTCGTCACCGGGGGGAAGAGATTCCCAGCACGCTCCAACTGCCACCACACGGCTGACTTCACCAAGGCAATGTGTGCCAGCCATGCAGGAGTGACCTATCAGCAGAGGGTCTCCCTCACAGGTGGGTGAGGAACAAAGCCAGGAACAGACTCTCACCAGGGGGTCCACATAACCACGTGGATGAGAACCAAGCAGGAGTGTCCTCACACTAGTGGGGCCACATCATCGAAAGGTGAGGAACCCAGCAAAAGTGGCCACAAACCAGAGGACCCACATCACCAAGGGGTTGAGAGTGAGGTAGGTGTCTGGACGGGCATATTTAACACTCATTTCCCACCAGGAAGAGGAATTAACCAAAGGCTCAGCGTGCCCTGCCAGAAGCAGATTAGGGCCTGAAGCAGTCTTGCGGGTTTGCGGCCAGCTCACAAGAAAGCGAGTTGAAGAAAGGAGCTCAGGGGCCCTGTAATTCACAAACCTGCAGAGTTATAAATGACAGATAACGTCCAAAAATATATTGAAGTAAGGCTGCGAAGAGGACTTGAAAGCGGGGCAGAATTGCAGGAAACCGATTTCAGGAGGTAGACTGGATTTGCATTTAAAGCATAGGAAAAGAGGCAGAACATCGACAATGATGCACTTGGCAACAAAGGGCGTATGAGTTTGTTCCTGAATATATTCAGGAAAAAACACATACGCCCTTTTTGGCAAACCAAGCAAGCTTGCAATGGAAATCCGAACTACTATGAAGTGTCACTTCCCCCCGGTCTAAAGGGCCATCTGAGAAAAGTGTAAAATCCAGAAAGGCAAGACAGGCCATGGGGAAAAGGGAGCCTTGTTATGCTGATGGGCGGGATGTACATTGCCAACAGCCACTCTGGAGAAGTGTATGGTGTTTCCTGATACATCGGAAAAACAAAGCAACAGAGTCTAGGGCATTTCCACTTATGGTCCTATAGCTTAGGGAAATTAAAATCAAAAAGACACAGCCACCCCAAAATTTACAACGGCTCTGTTTACAGGAGCCTCTTCTACAGTACAAGTTAAATATCCCAGAGAACAAATAATTGATAAAGAAGTTGCGGTACTTATGTACAACAGAATACCACTCAGCAATGAAATCTGTGTCACCAGGCCTGTACCAGCATAATGAGTGGATTGAGGCATGATGATTCTAAGTGAAATAAATCACACAGAAAAAGAAACATCATAAGGTATCACTAATGCACGGAATGTAAACTTGGCTACACATGAACTGAATTACAAAACAGAACAGGGTCTCAAGTTTAGAAAACCAACTTATGCTTGCTTAAGGGGAAAGGTGAGTTGGGGTGCTGTATAAAACCAGAGTTTGAAATTAGCACAGATACCGTTCCATAAGCCAAATACGTAATAGACAAGACCTACCCCTTGCTCAACGAAATGGACTCAACAATGAGGTATCACCTCACACCTGTTAGAATGGGCATCATCTGAAAATCTACAAACAACAAATGCTGGAAAGGGTGTGGAGAAAAGGAAGCCTCTTCCACTATTGTTGGGAATATAAATTGATACAGTCACTATGGAGAACAATATGGAGTTTCTTAAGAAACTAATAATAGAATTACCATATGATACAGCAATCCCAGGACTGGACATATACCCAGACAAAACCATAAATCAAAAAGAGACATTCACCGCAATGTTCATTGCATCACTATTTACAATATCGAGGTAATGGAAGCAACCTAAATGCCCACAGACAGACGAATGCATAAAGATGTGGTACATATATAAAATGGAATATTACTAAGCCATGAAAGGAATGAAATTGGGTCATTTGTAGAGACGTCGATGGATCTAGAGACTGTCATACAGAGTGAAGTAAGTCAGAAAGAGAAAAACAAATCTTGTATATTCATGCATATATGTGGAACCTAGAAAAACTGTACAGATTAACCGTTTTGCAAGGCATAAATAGAGCAACAGATGTAGACAACAATCGTATGGACAACAAGGGGGGAAAGCTCTTGGAGGGGTGGTGGTGGGAGGAGTTGAGAGATTGGGATTGGCATGTAAACATTTATATGTATAAAATAGATAACCAATGAGAACCTGCTGTATAAAAACATAAAATAAAATTCAAAATTAAAAAGAAATAAAATTTAAAAAATAAAACAGAAAAAACAATTATTCCCTTCACATACATGTATTTATATGAATAAATTATTTCCATGCTTATATCTGTAAATACAAAAAAGAGGAATAAAATCTACCTTGAACCAAAAACGAAAAAGAGAAAAAAAAAACAGAACCCACCAGTTACTCAGAGGAAAACCGTATCAGGGCACTTGCTCCAGTTGTAAACAATTCTGAAGTTGGTCAGTGGTGGGGAATCGTCTCCCATTCAGCCAGCAGCCCCCACACAACAAGCGTCCTCATTGCAAAGCTGGGGCACCGTGCCGAGGCATCTGTGAGTAAACGTGAGCTGAGCCCCAGGCCAGTTGCTGCTGAACTGTTCCCGCCCTTCCCAGGTAAAACACCTGAATATATACAAGGACTTGAAAGCCTAGAGGAAGGGCCATGGAGCCACACGAGTGACAGCATGCCAGCTGACTTGGTGCCTGCAGGCCAGCCAGGATGGTCCTGGCCCTGGGTGCTCTTCTGGAAGATTTCCATTTCCCTGCCTGAGATACCCGTCCTGTCCCTGCCCCCACTGCTTTTTTCCTTCCTCACCTCTGCCCAGGGAGAAATTCCAGCAGCAGGTATGGGTGACACATCCTCTTCTTTAGCAGGTGGCAGCCTGGCAACTGCTGCAGAAAGTCCAGCAGAGCCCCACTCACACTGGGCCACCCACAAAGCCGTGGCCTCTCACTCCCTCCCACCAGCCCAGCCCCGAGACTGCTGACAGGGCAGAGAAAATGGCGTCAGGCACAGCTGCAGGGGCTTTTGCTGCCTGGAGTGGTATTTATATTGATCTCAACCCAGGCACACCTGGGGAGGGCTGGCCGGCATGGTAAGGCTGCCCAGGTCAGCCAATCATCACCCCTCAGGGGCTCACAGTTGCAGAAAATGGAACTTGCTGAACCGGCCAGGTCCAAGGAACAGGTGTGGGCTCCTGAGAGTCAGGATAGACAAGGGGCTGCAGCTTTGGCTTGTTTTCTAATCATTTTATCTGGCCCATGAGTGGGAGACAACTTCAAGAAAACCCTCTCCTAATGAGAGGAACCCAGGAGTCAGGGAGAGGAGGGGTGGGTGGTGGTTGGAGACAGAGGCCTGGTGCCCTGGGTGCAGTGGAAGTCTCTGGAAGACCAGGTGGAGGGAGGCCACACAGAGTGATGCCCAGGGTCACAGACCTGTCGGAGCTGCTGTTTGTTAGTTCAAGTCCTGCTCTGAGGTGCTCTGTGTCAGCTCTGAGCGACAGGTGAGCTGGGGGTGCTCTTCAATGAGGGCTATGTGCACGGTTCCTGTGTGCCCAGCCCTGCCACGGTACCTGCAAGGGTAGCTCTGTATCCTGGGAGGGGCCTGACCATGAGAGCCCCGTGGGCTGGGTTGGAGGTGGGGTACCTGCCCAGGAGAGCTCCATATCCTGGGATTGGCCTGACCACGAGAGCCCCATGGGCTGCTGGGGACCTGGTAAAGGATGTCAGGACAGTCAGTGAAGCCACCGAGGATATACCTCCAGTTGCTCCTGATCCCTACACCCTGCTGGTCATTCTACCAACCACCAGGACATGGTATTCTGTATTAGTCTTCAATGATACCTTCTTTTGTATTCCATTAGTCCCAGAGTCACAAGAAATTTTGGCTTGTGAGTGGCAGGACTCAACATACAACTAAAACAATACTTCCGGGCCGTCTTGCCCCAAGGGTTCAAAAATTCCCACACCATCTTTGGGGAAAGCTTAGCTAACGACCGAAAAGTTCTACCTCTGGAAAAGGAAACCCTCCTTCAATATGCAGACGACATTCTGATCGCCAGCCCTACTAAGGAGGCCTCTGAACTACCAAGCCAATAAAGGATAGAAGTTGTCCAAGAAAAAGCTCAAATATCACAGACTGCAGTGACCTGCCTGGGCTTCATTCTCACACAAGGTCAGAGAAGCCCATCCCAGGAAAGGGAAGAAACCATTTGCAGCCTTACCCCTTTCTAAAACTAGAAGACAGCTTAGGGGTTCCTGGGGAGGCCAGGGTTTGCTGCTTCTGGATCCCTAACTACAGTCTACTAGCTGGGCCTCTATATGAAACACTGAAAGGAAAAGATGATGATCCTTTTGAACAGAATCCAGAAGTGGCCTTTCAAGAATGGAAAGAGCAGTCAATTCAGACCCTTGCCCTGGAACTCCCTAATTGAGCTAAACCCTTTGACCTTTCCATTCCCGGTGAAAGGTGAATCGCCATTGGAGAATTAGTGCAAAAACTGGGACCACTTGAAATGGAACAACGCAAGAATGCCATCCAGGTAGGATAAACTACAGTCACCAAGGGGCTTGGCCCACTGCCACATCTGGCCAAGATACTGGCGGTATCTAAAAACCTGGAAATCAGCAGCCCAAAAGGCCACCTCCCTCCTAAGGGAAAAGGACCCCACGTGGTGATCCTAATCACCAACCATGCCCTGAAGTTGCAGGGTTCGCTCCGTGGGCACACCGACCTCGAGTGAGGAGGCCCTCCAACTCCAACATCCAGAGAGATAACCGGGGGCAACAGGGCACCATGACGACTCGTGTGAACATCACTTGACCTGGAGTTTCTCTCATAAAACAACAATAGTGTGTCCCGAAGGAGTAGACTACTGCTTGCAGGACTTCCTGCACCCGGAGGGGAGCTAATAATCTTGGCGGGGGAACCGTATATCACACCGTCACCATAGAAAAGCCTACAGACACCGTGATGATGGTGGCCAATAAGACCGGCTGGACTCCTGTTTACTTCAAAAGGCTGTTGACTCAGTGGCCATCATGGTCCTTGATCACCACTGACCCTGGACTGTCTGGGAGTTGAGCGGGCAGGGCTCTGACACCTGGTGCTGTTTTTACGTTAATTCAGGGGCCTAATTGAAGAAAGAGCAGACTACTGGTCAGAGCATCTAGGCTGGCAGAAACGGTCAGCCTAAGGTGGCCGAACAAATGTGGGGCGGGGTGAAACCGGCCCCCACAGCGTCTCTGCACATCTCTTTCCTGGACCCTTAAAGGTCATTAGAATCTATAACACTTCCAATGCTGGTGCTCAGGCGGACGAGCAGGGAGGCAGGGGTCCTGGGGCCAATCAACGTCACCTGGAGGCTGCTGGGGAGAAGTTCTGACCCTCGTCCCCTGGTATGAGGGCTCCCAACTCAGCACTCAGCAGTTACAGAAGAAGGGTCTGCACCCTCAGCACTCCAAGAATGAGGAACGGGACAAAAGGCAGAGGAGGGGTTTGTCCCCAGCAAAGCCCATTAAAAATCCCTGGGAGATAAAAATAGAATGTGGGCAATAAAGTCAAGTCTGACCTTTTTTATCCTTTGTGCTTTGTCTAATTTCACGTGCTCCTAGGGTCCCGCATGCAGAGGTTCCACACCCGGCACTTCAGACCAGATTTCCTGGTGCAGAATGGCTGGGTCGACACCTCAGCTCCTGGGGCCCAGTGCAGACTCCGAGATATAGAGCCTGAGCTGCAGCCAACCCGGCCCTTGAGAGCTCCGCCCCCTCCCTCCCACTGACTCTGACAGGATCTCTACACAGCAGCCCAGCCCACAGCCCACGGGGTAGTGCATGCTCTCACCTCTCCATTCTCTGATGAAAATATAAAGTTTCCTTTGCTTGGGAACCAAACTCAGTCTCGATCTGTTGGCCCCAATGACACTGGGCAGGGGGACCCTTGTTGGGGTCCACTCTGGAGGATCAGTAACAGAAATTGAGACTATTGTAACTTCAGTGAACAGATGTGTGAGCCAAACTGTAGTTAACATAGAACAGTTTATAAGGCTCGGGTAAAATAAGATGTTTCTAACACTTCCATTTGATATTTCCATCACTTTATTATAAGCAAGTTCAGTGAAAAGGTTTGTCTTATTTGTCAGGTCAATATTAGAGAAATGAAGTGATTTCTTTCCAAGGATGTACATCTAATAATCTTGGTTAAAGCTTCAATCTTGTTTTAAATGCTTTTCCATTGAAAATGATACCTCTCTTTCAGCTCCCCCATTTCTGAGAAGTATAAAATCTTATAATTTATTATTACCAAAGGGGAAAGGTGGGAGGAGGGATAAATTAACAGTTTGGAATTAACACATACACACTGCTATGTATAAAATAGATCATCAACAAGGAACTACTGTATAGCACAGGGAACTACACTCAATATTGTGCAATAACCTATAAGGGGAAATAATCGGAAAAAGAATAGATATTTTTATTGACATCATCTATCAATGACAGTTAAAGTGTAACCTAAGGGAAGCCGGTGGTGAGTGCTTCTGACCCTGAAGACTTCAGTCATCTAAAGTTTGGACTCTGCCTACTTCCCAAGGCCCTTAATGAACATATGTGTAGCCGTAGCTTAAAAAACTCCCCAGTTTGGGTTTCGGGGAGACACTGATTTTGAAAAAGCCCTGGTGTTCTCCTTACATGAATGGGACTCTTCCTACTGCTAAAACATGTCTGTCACATCCAGAGGATGGTATACCGTCTGATCGGGAAGAGTTTGGAAAAGGCATCTCATCTCCTCATCTCCTGGTGCTCGGGTTCACCCCTCCAGCGTCTTTACTAACAGTCTCCCCACTTGGAGATGTCAACACTGTCAACATCCTGTTGCGTACAGTTTGGAATTTGTCCAGAGGATGAAGCGGAAGGATGAGGAACAATGAGAGACAAGTCCTAGGTGTTCAGACAGGCACATGTCACTCTAATTTCCAATCAGGAAGATGAATTGACCAAAGGCTAGGGTTGCCCATGGAAACAGTATAGGGCTTGAGGAAATCCCACTGCTTTGTGGCCAGTTCCCATAAACACAAGTTGAACAATGGAACTCAGGGGCAGTAAAATTCACGAAACTGCAGAGTTGAAAATATCTATCACTGAAAAATGTCTTGAGGAAAGTCAGAGAAAAGGATTGGCAAGCAAGGGAGAATGGCAGGAAAGGGATTTGAGGAGGTAGAAAGGACTCGCCATTAAGCACAAGAAAAGGGGCTGAACATTGCCGACATTGCAGTTGGCCAAAAAGGCTGTATGTGTTTTTTTCTGTATATATTCAAGAAAAGGGCATACACTTTTTTAGCCAACCAAACAGGTGGGCACTGGAAATCAATACTACAAAAGATATCACTTCGCATCAGTCAGAAGAGTCATCCTCATAAAGTGTAAACGCCAGAAATGCAGGACAGGGCAAGGAGAAGAGGGAGCCCTGTGAGGCTTATAGTGGAAATGTATATTGCCAACGGCCATTCTGGAGAAGTGTATTGTGTTTACTAAAGCATCTAAAAAATGAGCTACAGAGCATAGGGCACTTGCACTCATGGGCGTATATCTTGGGAAAAACAAAAATCGAGAGGACACAGGCACCCCAATGTTTACTGCCTCTCTGTTTAAAAGATCCTCGACTAGGATATAACTTAAATGTCTCTGGAGGGAAAAAATGGATAGAGATGTGGTACTTATGTAGAGTGGAATATTACTCAGCCTGGAAATCAATGAAATATGGCCAGTTGTAACAACTCCGGAGGAGTTACGTATGATCATTCTAAGTGACATAAATATGTAGAAAACACGCGTAAGGCTGCTAAACGGGAAAGGTGGGGAGGGGTGAGGCATCATCCAGGAGGTTGAAATTAGCAAAGATACCATTCCAAATACCAAACTGATAATCAACAAGGCCTACACGGTAGCTAAAAGAACTGCACTCAGCACACTCAAGTCACCGGAAAAGAATATCTATGACTGGTAAGAATCTGAAAAAGAAATTATTGATGTCTCTCTGTACGTGAATCAAGTGGATGTACAGCAGCAAGAAACAGAGCTTTGAAAATCAGCTGTAAACAACATAGTAATAAATTGAAAAAAATAAACGACAGAGAGACAGAGAAAACCTCTTACAACTTTTCCTCAGGGACGGTGATGCAACATGGATTGAACACATCTAGACCCACAGCAGGATGAGACATAAGGCTGGAAACTGTTCGCGCTAAGAGAAATGTGAGGTTGGGTGAGGAAATGCACACCCTTTAAAGTAATACTACCTGGTACCCATTCAATGGGTCCCAAATCTGCAGGTTCAAGGAATCTTCCTACAGCTAAAACATGCATGGAAAACCCAGAGGACTGTACACCATGTGATCGGGAGATGTGTCTAAAATGCACCTCATTTATCCTCTCCTGGTGCTCCTGTTCATCATTCCAGCCACGTTACTTAGAATCTCCCCACTTAGAGAATCAGCACATTTAAACTTCTGTTTCACACATTTTGCAAATTGTGAGGAGGATGAACGGGAACAGGGGGAACCAATGAGAGAATAGTTGTAGGGGTTTGGACGGGCACATGTCACTCTAATTTCCCATTAAGAATAAGAATTAAAAAAAGGCTCAGCCCGCCTCGCCGGAGCCAAAATAGGGCCTGAAGCAATCCTGCGGTTTTGAGGCCAGCTCACAAAAGAGCAACTTAAAAAATGGAGCTCAGGGTCACTGCAATTCACAAACCTGCAGAGTTATAAATGAAAACTAACGTCCAAAAATATGTTGAGGTAAGGCAAAGAAGAGGATCTGAATGCAAGACAGAATTGCAAGAAACAGATTTCAAGAGATAGATTGGACTCGCCTTTAAAGCACATGAAAAGCGGCAGAATTTCGACAATGATGCAGTTGGCCCAAAAGGGAGTATGCGTTTTTTCCTGAATATATCCAGGAAAAAACGCATACGCACTTTATGGGCAACCAAGCAAGCAAGCAATGCAAATGTGCACAACAAAGAAGTCTCATTTCCCACCGGTCAAAAGGGCCATCCGAAAAAATTGTAAAAACCAGAAATGCAGGACAGGCCATGGAGAACAGGGAGCCTTTATACGCTGATGGACAGTGTGTGAACTGCCGAGAGCCACTCTGGAGAAGTGTATGGTGGTTCCTAAATCATCTAAAAAACAGAGCGACAGAGCATAGGGCACTTCCAATCACGGGAGTATATCTAGGGAAGTCTAAAAATCAACAAGACACAAGCACACCACAGTTTAGGGCTACTCTGTTTACAAGAACCTCAACTTCAGTACACCTTAAATATCCCAGGAAAGAGAACAATGGATAAAGAAAATGTGGTACTTATGTACAATGGAATATCTCTTCACCATGAAATCAATGTAATAAGGCGAGTAGAAGGATAAAGAGTGGATTGAGGTCCGATAATACTACTTGAAATAAGTCAAACAGAAAAAGAAACATATCATAAGATATCACTTATAGAGGGAGGATAAATATGGCTGCACAAAAAATGAATTACAAAACAGAACAGTGTCTCACATTTAGAAAACACACTTATGTCAGCTTAAGGGGAAAGGAGAGGTGGGGTGATGCATAAAACCAGAGTTTGAAATTAGCACAGATACCGTTCAATAAACCAAATAGGTATCAGACAAGATCTACACCTTGCTCAATGAACTGGCCTCAACACACCCTATACACCGCAGAGAAATATATCTGAGTAATAAGAATCTTAAAACCCATGTATTGATATATCTCCATAAGGGAATCAAGTGTGAGCAGAGCGGCACAAACACAGCAGTGAAAATGAGCTAAACCCCATTATAGAAATAAATTTTAAAACCAAAACGCAGAAACAATGAAAGAGAGAAAAATTCTTACAAAATTCACTCAGGGGCTGTGATGCAACCTGGAATGACCACATATAAACCCACAGCTGGATAAGACATAAGGCTGGACACTTGGGGCTGAAAGGATTGGAGAGCTTTGGTGAGCAACTGCCGAAAGTTTAATGCAATACTTCATGCTACTTATTCCAAGGGTCCCAACACTCCAAGTTGAAGGGAATCTTCCTACAGCTAAACCATGCATGGGAAATCCAGCAGATGGTATACCATATGATCGGGAAAGGTTTCTAAAATGCACCTCATTTTCCTCTCCTGGGGCTCCGGATCAACATTCCAGCCACTTTACTAACAACATCTCCACATGGAGAGTCAATGCCTTTAAGTTCCGGTATCGCACAGTCTGCAGTTAGTGCGGAGGATGAATGGGAATAGGGGGAACCAGTGAGAAAATAGCTGTAGCGGTTTCAATGGGCACATGTCACTCTAATTTCAATTCAGGAAGAAGAATTAACCAAAGGCAGAGCAAGGCGCCCCAGAAGAAGAATAGGGCCTGAAGAAATCCTGTGGATATGAGGCAAGATCACAAAAATAAGAGCTGAAAAATGGAGCTAAGGGCCACTGCAATTCAAAAACCTGCAGAGTTATAAAGGCCAACTATTCTCCAAAAGTATATTGAGGTAAGGCTATGAAGAGGCACTGAGAGCAAGGCAGAACTGCAGGAAACCTATTTCAGGAGGTAGACTGGAATTGCACTGAAAACATATGAAAAGACTCAGAACGTCGACAATGATGCACTTGGCCAAAAAGGGCGTATGCGTTCTTTCCTGAATATATTCAGGAAGAAACGCATACGTCCTTTCTGGCCAACCAAGCAAGCTCGCAAAGGAAATCTGCACTACAATGAAGTCTCACTGCCCCCCGGTCAAAGGGCCTTCTGAAAAAAGAGTAAAATCCAGAAAGGCAGGACAGGCCATGGAGAACTGGGAGCCTTGTTATGCTGATGGGCGAGATGTAAATTGCCAACAGCCACTCTGGAGAAGTGTATGGTGTTTCCTGAAACATCCAAAAAATTAAGCAACAGAGCCTAGGGCACTTCCACTTATGGTCCTATAGCTTAGGGAAATTAAAATCAAAAAGACACAGCCACCCCAAAGTTTGGGATGGCTCTGTTTACAAGAACCTCGTTTACGGTACAAGTTCAATATCGCAAAAAGCGAAAAATGGATAAAGAAGTTGTGGTACTTACGTACAATGCAATATCACTCAGCAATGAAATCTATGTCATCAGGCCCGTAGCAGCATAATGAGTGGATTCAGGTACGATGATTCTAAGTGAAATAAGTCACACAGAAAGAGAAACATCATAAGATATCACTACTACACGGAATGTAAACTTGGCTACACAGGAACTGAATTACAAAACAGAACAGCGTCTCAAATGTAGAAAACCAACTTATGCTTGCTTAAGGGGAAAGGTGAGTTGGGGTGCTGCATAAAACCAGAAATTGAAATTAGCAGATACCGTTCCATAAGACAAATATGTAATAGACAAGAGCTACTCCTTGCTCAACGAAGTGGACTCAACATCCCATATTAAAAGCCTAAGAATATACCTGACTAGTAAGAATCTTAAAACCTATGGATTTATATGTCTCCGAAAGAGAATCAAGCATGTGTACAGCGGCATAAATGCAGCAGTGATAGGATTGGTGAGGTTCGGTGAGCAAATGCAGACCCTTTGAAGTCATATTGCATGGTACCCATTCCATGGTCTCAACTCTCCAGGTTGAAGGGATTCTTCATTCAGCTAAAACATGCATGTGGAACCCAGAGTATGATCCACGGTGTGATCGGGAAACGTGTTCAAATGTGTCTCAGTTTTCGTCCCCTGGTACTCGGGTACAACATTCCAGACGCTTTACTAACACTCTCCCCACTTGGAGAGTCAGTGCCTTTAACCTCCTGTTTGGCCCAGTTTGCAGTTTCTGTGGAAGATGAACAGGAAGATGGAGAACCAAGGAGAGACTAGCTGGAGGTGTCTGGAAGGGCAAATTTAACTCTCATTTCCCACCAGGAAGAGGAATTAACCAAAGGCTCAGCATGCCGTGCCGGAACCACACTAGGGACTGAAGCAATCCTGCGGTGTTGCGGCCAGCTCACAAAAAAGCGAGTTGAAGAAAGGAGCTCATGGGCACTGTAATTCACAAACCTGCAGAGTTATAAATGACAGCTATCGTCCAAAAATATATTGAAGTAAGGCTGCCAAGAGGACTTGAAAGCGGGGCAGAATTGCAGGAAACCGATTTCAGGAGGTAGACTGGAATTGCATGTAAAGCATAGGAAAAGAGGCAGAACGTCCACAATGATGCACTTGGCCAAAAAGGGCGTATGCGTTTTTTCCTGAATATATTCAGGAAAAAACGCATACGCCCTTTTTGGCCAACCAAGCAAGCTTGCAAAGGAAATCTGCACTACAATGAAGTCTCACTGCCCCCCGGTCAAAAGGGCCATCTGAAAAAAGTGTAAAATCCAGAAAGGCAGGACAGGCCATGGAGAACTGGGAGCCTTGTTATGCTGATGGGCGGGATGTAAATTGCCAGTAGCCACTCTGGAGAAGTGTATGGTGTTTCCTGAAACATCCAAAAAACAAAGCAACAGAGCCTAGGGCACTTCCACTTATGGTCCTATAGCTTAGGGAAATTAAAATCAAAAAGACACAGCCACCCCAAAGTTTGGGACGGCTCTGTTTACAAGAACCTCGTTTATGGTACAAGTTCAATATCACAGAAAGCGAAAAATGGATAAAGAAGTTGTGGTACTTACGTACAATGCAATATCACTCAGCAATGAAATCTATGTCATCAGGCCCGTAGCAGCATAATGAGTGGATTCAGGTACGATGATTCTAAGTGAAATAAGTCACACAGAAAAAGAAACATCATAAGATATCACTACTACACGGAATGTAAACTTGGCTTCACAAGAACTGAATTACAAAACAGAACAGGGTGTCAAATGGAGAAAACCAACTTATGCTTGCTTAAGGGGAAAGGTGAGTTGGGGTGTTGCATAAAACCAGAGATTGAAATGAGCACAGATACCGTTCCATAAGCCAAATATGTAATAGACAAGAGCTACTCCTTGCTCAACGAAGTGGACTCAACACCCCATATTAAACGCCTAAGAATATACCTGACTAGTAAGAATCTTAAAACCTATGGATTTATATGTCTCCGAAAGAGAATCAAGCGTGTGTACAGCGGCATAAACGCAGCAGTGATAGGACTGTTGAGGTTCGGTGAGCAAATGCAGACCCTTTGAAGTCATATTGCATGGTACCCATTCCATTGGTCTCACCTCTCCATGTTTAAGGGATTCTTCCTTCAGCTAAAACATGCATGTGGAACCCAGAGTATGATCCACCGTGTGATCGGGAAACGTGTTCAAATGTGTCTCAGTTTTCGTCCCCTGGTACTCGGGTGCAACATTCCAGACGCTTTACTAACACTCTCCCCACTTGGAGAGTCAGTGCCTTTAACCTCCTGTTTGGCCAAGTTTGCACTTTCTGTGGAAAATGAACAGGAATAGGGAGAACCAATGAGAGATTAGGTGGAGGTGTCTGGACAGGCAAATTTAACTCTCATTTCCCACCAGGAAGAGGAATTAACCAAAGGCTCAGCATGCCGTGCCGGATCCAAACTAGCGCCTGAAGCAATCCTGCGGTGTTGCGGCCAGCTCACAAGAAAGCGAGTTGAAGAAAGGTGCTCAGGGGCACTGTAATTCACAAACCTGCAGAGTTATAAATGACAGCTGTCTTCCAAAAATATATTGAAGTAAGGCAGCCAAGAGGAGTTGAAAGCCGGGCAGAATTGCAGGAAACCGATTTCAGGAGGTAGACTGGAATTGCATGTAAAGCATAGGAAAAGAGGCAGAACGTCCACAATGATGCACTTGGCCAAAAAGGGCGTATGCGTTTTTTCCTGAATATATTCAGGAAAAAACGCATACGCCCTTTTTGGCCAACCAAGCAAGCTTGCAAAGGAAATCTGCACTAAAATGAAGTCTCACTTCCCCCCGGTCAAAAGGGCCATCTGAAAAAAGTGTAAAATCCAGAAAGGCAGGACAGGCCATGGAGAACTGGGACCCTTTTTATGCTGAAGGGCGGGATGTAAATTGCCAGCAGCCACTCTGGAGAAGTGTATGGTGTTTCCTGAAACATCCAAAAAACAAAGCAACAGAGCCTAGGGCACTTCCACTTATGGTCCTATAGCTTAGGGAAATTAAAATCATAAAGACACAGCCACCCCAAAGATTGGGACAGCTCTGTTTACAAGAACCTCTTTTACGGTACAAGTTCAATATCACAGAAAGCGAAAAATGGATAAAGAAGTTGTGGTACTTACGTACAATGCAATATCACTCAGCAATGAAATCTATGTCATCAGGCCCATAGCAGCATAATGAGTGGATTCAGGTACGATGATTCTAAGTGAAATAAGTCACACAGAAAAAGAAACATCATAAGATATCACTACTACACGGAATGTAAACTTGGCTACACAGGAAGTGAATTACAAAACAAAACAGGGTGTCAAATGTAGAAAACCAACTTATGCTTGCTTAAGGGGAAAGGTGAGTTGGGGTGCTGCATAAAACCAGAGATTGAAATTAGCACAGGTACCGTTCCATAAGCCAAATATGTAATAGACAAGAGCTACTCCTTGCTCAACGAAGTGGACTCAACACCCCATATTAAACGCCTAAGAATATACCTGACTAGTAAGAATCTACCTGACTAGTAAGAATCTTAAAACCTATAGATTTATATGTCTCCGAAAGAGAATCAAGCGTGTGTACAGCGGCATAAACGCAGCAGTGATAGGATTGGTGAGGTTTGGTGAGCAAATGCAGACCCTTTGAAGTCATATTGCATGGTACCCATTCCATGGGTCTCAACTCTCCAGGTTTAAGGGATTCTTCCTTCAGCTAAAACATGCATGTGAAACCCAGAGTATGATCCACCATGTGATCGGGAAACGTGTTCAAATGTGTCTCAGTTTTCGTGCCCTGGTACTCGGGTGCAACATTCCAGACGCTTTACTAACACTCTCCCCACTTGGAGAGTCAGTGCCTTTAACCTCCTGTATGGCCCAATTTGCAATTTCTGTGGAAAATGAACAGGAATAGGGAGAACCAATGAGAGATTAGGTGGAGGTATCTGGACGGGCAAATTTAACTCTCATTTCCCACCAGGAAGAGGAATTAACCAAAGGCTCAGCGTGCCATGCCTGAACCACACTAGGGCCTGAAGCAATCCTGCGGTGTTGCGGCCAGCTCACAAGAAAGCGAGTTGAAGAAAGGAGCTCAGGGGCACTGTAATTCACAAACCTGCAGAGTTATAAAGGACAGCTATCTTCCAAAAATATATTGAAGTAAGGCTGCCAAGAGGATTTGAAAGGGGGGCAGAATTGCAGGAAACCGATTTCAGGAGGTAGACTGGAATTGCATTTAAAGCATAGGAAAAGAGGCAGAACGTCCACAATGATGCACTTGGCCAAAAAGGGCGTATGCGTTTTTTCCTGAATATATTCAGGAAAAAACGCATACGCCCTTTTTGGCCAACCAAGCAAGCTTGCAAAGGATATCTGCACTACAATGAAGTCTCACTGCCCCCCGGTCAAAAGGGCCATCTGAAAAAAGTGTAAAATCCAGAAAGTCAGGACAGGCCATGGAGAACTGGGAGCCTAGTTATGCTGATGGGTGGGATGTAAATTGCCAGCAGCCACTCTGGAGAAGTGTATGGTGTTTCCTGAAACATCCAAAAAACAAAGCAACAGAGCCTAGGGCACTTCCACTTATTGTCCTATAGCTTAGGGAAATTAAAATCAAAAAGACACAGCCACCCCAAAGTTTGGGACGGCTCTGTTTACAAGAACCTCGTTTACGGTACAAGTTCAATATCACAGAAAGCGAAAAATGGATAAAGAAATTGTGGTACTTACGTACAATGCAATATCACTCAGCAATGAAATCTATGTCAACAGGCCCGAAGCAGCATAATGAGTGGATTCAGGTACGATGATTCTAAGTGAAATTAGTCACACAGAAAAAGAAACATCATAAGATATCACTAATACACGGAATGTAAACTTGGCTACACAAGAACTGAATTACAAAACAGAACAGGGTGTCAAATGTAGAAAACCAACTTATGCTTGCTTAAGGGGACGGGTGAGTTGGGGTGCTGCATAAAACCAGAGATGGAAATTAGCACAGATACCGTTCCATAAGCCAAATATGTAATAGACAAGAGCTACTCCTTGCTCAACGAAGTGGACTCAACACTCCATATTAAACGCCTAAGAATCTACCTGATTAGTAAGAATCTTAAAACCTATGGATTTATATGTCTCCGAAAGAGAATCAAGCGTGTGTACAGCGGCATAAACGCAGCAGTGATAGGATTGGTGAGGTTCGGTGAGCAAATGCAGACCCTTTGAAGTCATATTGCATGGTACCCATTCCATGGGTCTCAACTCTCCATGTTTAAGGGATTCTTCCTTCAGCTAAAACATGCATGTGGAACCCAGAGTATGATCCACCATGTGGTCGGAAAACGTGTTCAAATGTGTCTCAGTTTTGGTGCCCTGGTACTCGGGTGCAACATTCCAGACGCTTTACTAACACTCTCCCCACTTGGAGAGTCAGTGCCTTTAACCTCCTGTTTGGCCCAGTTAGCAATTTCTGTGGAAGATGAACAGGAATAGGGAGAACCAATGAGAGATTAGGTGGAGGTGTCCGGACGGGCCAATTTAACTCTCATTTCCCACCAGGAAGAGGAATTAACCAAAGGCTCAGCATGCCGTGCCGGAACCAAACTAGGGCCTGAAGCAATCCTGCGGTGTTGCGGCCAGCTCACAAGAAAGCGAGTTGAAGAAAGGAGCTCAGGGGCACTGTAATTCACAAACCTGCAGAGTTATAAATGACAGCTATCTTCCAAAAATATATTGAATTAGGATGCCAAGAGGAGTTGAAAGCAGGGCAGAATTGCAGGAAACCGATTTCAGGAGGTAGACTGGAATTGCATGTAAAGCATAGGAAAAGAGGCAGAACGTCCACAATGATGCACTTGGCCAAAAAGGGCGTATGCGTTTTTTCCTGAATATATTCAGGAAAAAACGCATACGCCCTTTTTGGCCAACCAAGCAAGCTTGCAAAGGAAATCTGCACTACAATGAAGTCTCACTGCCCCTCGGTCAAAAGGGCCATCTGAAAAAAGTGTAAAATCCAGAAAGGCAGGACAGGCCATGGAGAACTGGGAGCCTAGTTATGCTGATGGGCGGGATGTAAATTGCCAGCAGCCACTCTGGAGAAGTGTATGGTGTTTCCTGAAACATCCAAAAAACAAAGCAACAGAGCCTAGGGCACTTCCACTTATGGTCCTATAGCTTAGGGAAATTAAAATCAAAAAGACACAGCCACCCCAAAGTTTGGGACGGCTCTGTTTACAAGAACCTCGTTTACGGTACAAGTTCAATACCACAGAAAGCGAAAAATGGATAAAGAAATTGTGGTACTTACGTACAATGCAATATCACTCAGCAATGAAATCTATGTCATCAGGCCCGTAGCAGCATAATGAGTGGATTCAGGTACGATGATTCTAAGTGAAATTAGTCACACAGAAAAAGAAACATCATAAGATATCACTAATACACGGAATGTAAACTTGGCTACACAAGAACTGAATTACAAAACAGAACAGGGTGTGAAATGTAGAAAACCAACTTATGCTTGCTTAAGGGGACGGGTGAGTTGGGGTGCTGCATAAAACCAGAGATTGAAATTAGCACAGATACCGTTCCATAAGCCAAATATGTAATAGACAAGAGCTAGTCCTTGCTCAACGAAGTGGACTCAACACTCCATATTAAACGCCTAAGAATATACCTGACTAATAAGAATCTTAAAACCTATGGATTTATATGTCTCCGAAAGAGAATCAAGCGTGTGTACAGCGGCATAAACGCAGCAGTGATAGGATTGCTGAGGTTCGGTGAGCAAATGCAGACCCTTTGAAGTCATATTGCATGGTACCCATTCCATGGGTCTCAACTCTCCAGGTTTAATGGATTCTTCCTTCAGCCAAAACATGCATGTTGGACCCAGAGTATGATCCACCGTGTGATCGGGAAACGTGTTCAAATGTGTCTCAGTTTTCGTCCCCTGGTACTCGGGTGCAACATTCCAGACCCTTTACTAACACTCTCCCCACTTGGAGAGTCAGTGCCTTTAACCTCCTGTTTGGCCCAGTTTGCAATTTCTGTGGAAAATGAACAGGAATAGGGAGAACCAATGAGAGACTAGGTGGAGGTGTCCGGACGGGCAAATTTAACTCTCATTTCCCACCAGGAAGAGGAATTAACCAAAGGCTCAGCATGCCGTGCCGGAACCAAACTAGGGCCTGAAGCAATCCTGCGGTGTTGCGGCCAGCTCACAAGAAAGCGAGTTGAAGAAAGGAGCTCAGGGGCACTGTAATTCACAAATCTGCAGAGTTATAAAGGACAGCTATCTTCCAAAAATATATTGAAGTAAGGCTGCCAAGAGGAGTTGAAAGGGGGGCAGAATTGCAGGAAACCGATTTCAGGAGGTACACTGGAATTGCATGTAAAGCATAGGAAAAGAGGCAGAACGTCCAAAATGATGCACTTGGCCAAAAAGGGCGTATGCGTTTTTTCCTGAATATATTCAGGAAAAAACGCATACGCCCTTTTTGGCCAACCAAGCAAGCTTGCAAAGGAAATCTGCACTACAATGAAGTCTCACTGCCCCCCGGTCAAAAGGGCCATCTGAAAAAAGTGTAAAATCCAGAAAGGCAGGACAGGCCATGGAGAAATGGGAGCCTAGTTATGCTGATGGGCGGGATGTAAATTGCCAGCAGCCACTCTGGAGAAGTGTATGGTGTTTCCTGAAACATCCAAAACACAAAGCAACAGAGCCTAGGGCACTTCCACTTATGGTCCTATAGCTTAGGGAAATTAAAATCAAAAAGACACAGCCACCCCAAAGTTTGGGACGGCTCTGTTTACAAGAACCTCGTTTACGGTACAAGTTCAATATCACAGAAAGCGAAAAATGGATAAAGAAATTGTGGTACTTACGTACAATGCAATATCACTCAGCAATGAAATCTATGTCAACAGGCCCGTAGCAGCATAATGAGTGGATTCAGGTACGATGATTCTAAGTGAAATTAGTCACACAGAAAAAGAAACATCATAAGATATCACTAATACACGGAATGTAAACTTGGCTACACAAGAACTGAATTACAAAACAGAACAGGGTGTCAAATGTAGAAAACCAACTTATGCTTGCTTAAGGGGACGGGTGAGTTGGGGTGCTGCATAAAACCAGAGATTGAAATGAGCACAGATACCGTTCCATAAGCCAAATATGTAATAGACAAGAGCTACTCCTTGCTCAACGAAGTGGACTCAACACCCCATATTAAACGCCTAAGAATATACCTGACTAGTAAGAATCTACCTGACTAGTAAGAATCTTAAAACCTATGGATTTATATGTCTCCGAAAGAGAATCAAGTGTGTGTACAGCGGCATAAACGCAGCAGTGATAGGATTGGTGAGGTTCGGTGAGCAAATGCAGACCCTTTGAAGTCATATTGCATGGTACCCATTCCATGGGTCTCAACTCTCCATGTTTAAGGGATTCTTCCTTCAGCTAAAACATGCATGTGGAACCCAGAGTATGATCCACCATGTGGTCGGAAAACGTGTTCAAATGTGTCTCAGTTTTTGTCCCCTGGTACTCGGGTGCAACATTCCAGACGCTTTACTAACACTCTCCCCACTTGGAGAGTCAGTGCCTTTAACCTCCTGTTTGGCCCAGTTAGCAATTTCTGCGGAAGATGAACAGGAATAGGGAGAACCAATGAGAGATTAGGTGGAGGTGTCCGGACGGGCCAATTTAACTCTCATTTCCCACCAGGAAGAGGAATTAACCAAAGGCTCAGCATGCCGTGCTGGAACCAAACTAGGGCCTGAAGCAATCCTGCGGTGTTGCGGCCAGCTCACAAGAAAGCGAGTTGAAGAAAGGAGCTCAGGGGCACTGTAATTCACAAACCTGCAGAGTTATAAATGACAGCTATCTTCCAAAAATATATTGAATTAGGATGCCAAGAGGAGTTGAAAGCAGGGCAGAATTGCAGGAAACCGATTTCAGGAGGTAGACTGGAATTGCATGTAAAGCATAGGAAAAGAGGCAGAACGTCCACAATGATGCACTTGGCCAAAAAGGGCGTATGCGTTTTTTCCTGAATATATTCAGGAAAAAACGCATACGCCCTTTTTGGCCAACCAAGCAAGCTTGCAAAGGAAATCTTCACTACAATGAAGTCTCACTGCCCCCCGGTCAAAAGGGCCATCTGAAAAAAGTGTAAAATCCAGAAAGGCAGGACAGGCCATGGAGAACTGGGAGCCTAGTTATGCTGATGGGCGGGATGTAAATTGCCAGCAGCCACTCTGGAGAAGTGTATGGTGTTTCCTGAAACATCCAAAAAACAAAGCAACAGAGCCTAGGGCACTTCCACTTATGGTCCTATAGCTTAGGGAAATTAAAATCAAAAAGACACAGCCACCCCAAATTTTGGAACGGCTCTGTTTACAAGAACCTCGTTTACGGTACAAGTTCAATATCACAGAAAGCGAAAAATGGATAAAGAAACTGTGGTACTTACGTACAATGCAATATCACTCAGCAATGAAATCTATGTCATCAGGCCCGTAGCAGCATAATGAGTGGATTCAGGTACGATGATTCTAAGTGAAATTAGTCACACAGAAAAAGAAACATCATAAGATATCACTAATACACGGAATGTAAACTTGGCTACACAAGAACTGAATTACAAAACAGAACAGGGTGTCAAATGTAGAAAACCAACTTATGCTTGCTTAAGGGGACGGGTGAGTTGGGGTGCTGCATAAAACCAGAGATTGAAATGAGCACAGATACCGTTCCATAAGCCAAATATGTAATAGACAAGAGCTACTCCTTGCTCAACGAAGTGGACTCAACACCCCATATTAAACGCCTAAGAATATACCTGACTAGTAAGAATCTACCTGACTAGTAAGAATCTTAAAACCTATGGATTTATATGTCTCCGAAAGAGAATCAAGCGTGTGTACAGCGGCATAAACGCAGCAGTGATAGGATTGCTGAGGTTCGGTGAGCAAATGCAGACCCTTTGAAGTCATATTGCATGGTACCCATTCCATGGGTCTCAACTCTCCCTGTTTAAGGGATTCTTCCTTCAGCTAAAACATGCATGTGGAACCCAGAGTATGATCCACCATGTGGTCGGAAAACGTGTTCAAATGTGTCTCAGTTTTCGTCCCCTGGTACTCGGGTGCAACATTCCAGACGCTTTACTAACACTCTCCCCACTTGGAGAGTCAGTGCCTTTAACCTCCTGTTTGGCCCAGTTAGCAATTTCTGCGGAAGATGAACAGGAATAGGGAGAACCAATGAGAGATTAGGTGGAGGTGTCCGGACGGGCCAATTTAACTCTCATTTCCCACCAGGAAGAGGAATTAACCAAAGGCTCAGCATGCCGTGCCGGAACCAAACTAGGGCCTGAAGCAATCCTGCGGTGTTGCGGCCAGCTCACAAGAAAGCGAGTTGAAGAAAGGAGCTCAGGGGCACTGTAATTCACAAACCTGCAGAGTTATAAATGACAGCTATCTTCCAAAAATATATTGAAGTAAGGCTGCCAAGAGGAGTTGAAAGCGGGGCAGAATTGCAGGAAACCGATTTCAGGAGGTAGACTGGAATTGCATGTAAAGCATAGGAAAAGAGGCAGAACGTCCACAATGATGCACTTGGCCAAAAAGGGCGTATGCGTTTTTTCCTGAATATATTCAGGAAAAAACGCATACGCCCTTTTTGGCCAACCAAGCAAGCTTGCAAAGGAAATCTGCACTACAATGAAGTCTCACTGCCCCCCGGTCAAAAGGGCCATCTGAAAAAAGTGTAAAATCCAGAAAGGCAGGACAGGCCATGGAGAACTGGGAGCCTAGTTATGCTGATGGGCGGGATGTAAATTGCCAGCAGCCACTCTGGAGAAGTGTATGGTGTTTCCTGAAACATCCAAAAAACAAAGCAACAGAGCCTAGGGCACTTCCACTTATGGTCCTATAGCTTAGGGAAATTAAAATCAAAAAGACACAGCCACCCCAAATTTTGGAACGGCTCTGTTTACAAGAACCTCGTTTACGGTACAAGTTCAATATCACAGAAAGCGAAAAATGGATAAAGAAACTGTGGTACTTACGTACAATGCAATATCACTCAGCAATGAAATCTATGTCATCAGGCCCGTAGCAGCATAATGAGTGGATTCAGGTATGATGATTCTAAGTGAAATTAGTCACACAGAAAAAGAAACATCATAAGATATCACTAATACACGGAATGTAAACTTGGCTACACAAGAAATGAATTACAAAACAGAACAGGGTGTCAAATGTAGAAAACCAACTTATGCTTGCTTAAAGGGACGGGTGAGTTGGGGTGCTGCATAAAACCAGAGATTGAAATGAGCACAGATACCATTCCATAAGCCAAATATGTAATAGACAAGAGCTACTCCTTGCTCAACGAAGTGGACTCAACACTCCATATTAAACGCCTAAGAATATACCTGACTAGTAAGAATCTTAAAACCTATGGATTTATATGTCTCCGAAAGAGAATCAAGCGTGTGTACAGCGGCATAAACGCAGCAGTGATAGGATTGCTGAGGTTCGGTGAGCAAATGCAGACCCTTTGAAGTCATATTGCATGGTACCCATTCCATGGGTCTCAACTCTCCAGGTTTAATGGATTCTTCATTCAGCTAAAACATGCATGTGGAACCCAGAGTATGATCCACCGTGTGATCGGGAAACGTGTTCAAATATGTCTCAGTTTTCGTCCCCTGGTACTCGGGTGCAACATTCCAGACGCTTTACTAACACTCTCCCCACTTGGAGAGTCAGTGCCTTTAACCTCCTGTTTGGCCCAGTTTGCAATTTCTGTGGAAAATGAACAGGAATAGGGAGAACCAATGAGAGACTAGGTGGAGGTGTCCGGACGGGCAAATTTAACTCTCATTTCCCACCAGGAAGAGGAATTAACCAAAGGCTCAGCATGCCGTGCCGGAACCAAACTAGGGCCTGAAGCAATCCTGCGGTGTTGCGGCCAGCTCACAAGAAAGCGAATTGAAGAAAGGAGCTCAGGGGCACTGTAATTCACAAACCTGCAGAGTTATAAATGACAGCTATCTTCCAAAAATATATTGAAGTAAGGCTGCCAAGAGGAGTTGAAAGCGGGGCAGAATTGCAGGAATCCGATTTCAGGAGATAGACTGGAATTGCATGTAAAGCATAGGAAAAGAGGCAGAACGTCCACAATGATACACTTGGCCAAAAAGGGCGTATGCGTTTTTTCCTGAATATATTCAGGGAAAAACGCATACGCCCTTTTTGGCCAACCAAGCAAGCTTGCAAAGGAAATCTGCACTACAATGAAGTCTCACTGCCCCCCAGTCAAAAGGGCCATCTGAAAAAAGTGTAAAATCCAGAAAGGCAGGACAGGCCATTGAGAACTGGGAGCCTTGTTATGCTGATGGGCGGGATGTAAATTGCCAGCAGCCACTCTGGAGAAGTGTATGGTGTTTCCTGAAACATCCAAAAAACAAAGCAACAGAGCCTAGGGCACTTCCACTTATGGTCCTATAGCTTAGGGAAATTAAAATCAAAAAGACACAGCCACCCCAAAGTTTGGGACGGCTCTGTTTACAAGAACCTCGTTTATGGTACAAGTTCAATATCACAGAGAGCGAAAAATGGATAAAGAAATTGTGGTACTTACGTACAATGCAATATCACTCAGCAATGAAATCTATGTCATCAGGCCCGTAGCAGCATAATGAGTGGATTCAGGTACGATGATTCTAAGTGAAATTAGTCACACAGAAAATGAAACATCATAAGATATCACTAATACATGGAATGTAAACTTGGCTACACAAGAACTGAATTACAAAACAGAACAGGGTGTCAAATGTAGAAAACCAACTTATGCTTGCTTAAGGGGACGGGTGAGTTGGGGTGCTGCATAAAACCAGAGATTGAAATGAGCACAGATACAGTTCCATAAGCCAAATATGTAATAGACAAGAGCTACTCCTTGCTCAACGAAGTGGACTCAACACCCCATATTAAACGCCTAAGAATATACCTGACTAGTAAGAATCTACCTGACTAGTAAGAATCTTAAAACCTATGGATTTATATGTCTCCGAAAGAGAATCAAGCGTGTGTACAGTGGCATAAACGCAGCAGTGATAGGATTGGTGAGGTTCGGTGAGCAAATGCAGACCCTTTGAAGTCATATTGCATGGTACCCATTCCATGGGTCTCAACTCTCCATGTTTAAGGGATTCTTCCTTCAGCTAAAACATGCATGTGGAACCCAGAGTATGATCCACGATGTGGTCGGAAAACGTGTTCAAATGTGTCTCAGTTTTCGTCCCCTGGTACTCGGGTGCAACATTCCAGACGCTTTACTAACACTCTCCCCACTTGGAGAGTCAGTGCCTTTAACCTCCTGTTTGGCCCAGTTAGCAATTTCTGCGGAAGATGAACAGGAATAGGGAGAACCAATGAGAGATTAGGTGGAGGTGTCCGGACGGGCCAATTTAACTCTCATTTCCCACCAGGAAGAGGAATTAACCAAAGGCTCAGCATGCCGTGCCGGAACCAAACTAGGGCCTGAAACAATCCTGCGGTGTTGCGGCCAGCTCACAAGAAAGCGAGTTGAAGAAAGGAGCTCAGGGGCACTGTAATTCACAAACCTGCAGAGTTATAAATGACAGCTATCTTCCAAAAATATATTGAAGTAAGGCTGCCAAGAGGAGTTGAAAGCGGGGCAGAATTGCAGGAAACCGATTTCAGGAGGTAGACTGGAATTGCATGTAAAGCATAGGAAAAGAGGCAGAACGTCCACAATGATGCACTTGGCCAAAAAGGGCGTATGCGTTTTTTCCTGAATATATTCAGGAAAAAACGCATACGCACTTTTTGGCCAACCAAGCAAGCTTGCAAAGGAAATCTGCACTACAACGAAGTCTCACTGCTCCCCGGTCAAAAGGGCCATCTGAAAAAAGTGTAAAATCCAGAAAGTCAGGACAGGCCATGGAGAACTGGGAGCCTAGTTATGCTGATGGGTGGGATGTAAATTGCCAGCAGCCACTCTGGAGAAGTGTATGGTGTTTCCTGAAACATCCAAAAAACAAAGCAACAGAGCCTAGGGCACTTCCACTTATTGTCCTATAGCTTAGGGAAATTAAAATCAAAAAGACACAGCCACCCCAAAGTTTGGGACGGCTCTGTTTACAAGAACCTCATTTACGGTACAAGTTCAATATCACAGAAAGCGAAAAATGGATAAAGAAATTGTGGTACTTACGTACAATGCAATATCACTCAGCAATGAAATCTATGTCAACAGGCCCGTAGCAGCATAATGAGTGGATTCAGGTACGATGATTCTAAGTGAAATTAGTCACACAGAAAAAGAAACATCATAAGATATCACTAATACACGGAATGTAAACTTGGCTACACAAGAACTGAATTACAAAACAGAACAGGGTGTCAAATGTAGAAAACCAACTTATGCTTGCTTAAGGGGACGGGTGAGTTGGGGTGCTGCATAAAACCAGAGATTGAAATGAGCACAGATACCGTTCCATAAGCCAAATATGTAATAGACAAGAGCTACTCCTTGCTCAACGAAGTGGACTCAACACTCCATATTAAACGCCTAAGAATATACCTGACTAGTAAGAATCTTAAAACCTATGGATTTATATGTCTCCGAAAGAGAATCAAGCGTGTGTACAGCGGCATAAACGCAGCAGTGATAGGATTGCTGAGGTTCGGTGAGCAAATGCAGACCCTTTGAAGTCATATTGCATGGTACCCATTCCATGGGTCTCAACTCTCCCTGTTTAAGGGATTCTTCCTTCAGCTAAAACATGCATGTGGAACCCAGAGTATGATCCACCGTGTGATCGGAAAACGTGTTCAAATGTGTCTCAATTTTCGTTTCCTGGTACTCGGGTGCAACATTCCAGACGCTTTACTAACACTCTCCCCACTTGGAGAGTCAGTGCCTTTAACCTCCTGTTTGGCCCAGTTTGCAATTTCTGTGGAAAATGAACAGGAATAGGGAGAACCAATGAGAGACTAGGTGGAGGTGTCCAGACGGGCAAATTTAACTCTCATTTCCAACCAGGAAGAGGAATTAACCAAAGGCTCAGCGTGCCATGCCGGAACCACACTAGGACCAGAAGCAATCCTGCGGTGTTGCGGCCAGCTCACAAGAAAGCGAGTTGAAGAAAGGAGCTCAGGGGCACTGTAATTCACAAACCTGCAGAGTTATAAAGGACAGCTATCTTCCAAAAATATATTGAAGTAAGGCTGCCAAGAGGAGTTGAAAGGGGGGCAGAATTGCAGGAAACCGATTTCAGGAGGTAGACGGGAATTGCATGTAAAGCATAGGAAAAGAGGCAGAACGTCCACAATGATGCACTTGGCCAAAAAGGGCGTATGCGTTTTTTCCTGAATATATTCAGGAAAAAACGCATACGCCCTTTTTGGCCAACCAAGCAAGCTTGCAAAGGAAATCTGCACTACAATGAAGTCTCACTGCCCCCCGGTCAAAAGGGCCATCTGAAAAAAGTGTAAAATCCAGAAAGGCAGGACAGGCCATGGAGAACTGGGAGCCTAGTTATGCTGATGGGCGGGATGTAAATTGCCAGCAGCCACTCTGGAGAAGTGTATGCTGTTTCCTGAAACATCCAAAAAACAAAGCAACAGAGCCTAGGGCACTTCCACTTATGGTCCTATAGCTTAGGGAAATTAAAATCAAAAAGACACAGCCACCCCAAAGTTTGGGACGGCTCTGTTTACAAGAACCTCGTTTACGGTACAAGTTCAATATCACAGAAAGCGAAAAATGGATAAAGAAATTGTGGTACTTACGTACAAGGCAATATCACTCAGCAATGAAATCTATGTCAACAGGCCCGTAGCAGCATAATGAGTGGATTCAGGTACGATGATTCTAAGTGAAATTAGTCACACAGAAAAAGAAACATCATAAGATATCACTAATACACGGAATGTAAACTTGGCTACACAAGAACTGAATTACAAAACAGAACAGGGTGTCAAATGTAGAAAACCAACTTATGCTTGCTTAAGGGGACGGGTGAGTTGGGGTGCTGCATAAAACCAGAGATTGAAATGAGCACAGATACCGTTCCATAAGCCAAATATGTAATAGACAAGAGCTACTCCTTGCTCAACGAAGTGGACTCAACACCCCATATTAAACGCCTAAGAATATACCTGACTAGTAAGAATCTACCTGACTAGTAAGAATCTTAAAACCTATGGATTTATATGTCTCCGAAAGAGAATCAAGTGTGTGTACAGCGGCATAAACGCAGCAGTGATAGGATTGGTGAGGTTCGGTGAGCAAATGCAGACCCTTTGAAGTCATATTGCATGGTACCCATTCCATGGGTCTCAACTCTCCATGTTTAAGGGATTCTTCCTTCAGCTAAAACATGCATGTGGAACCCAGAGTATGATCCACCATGTGGTCGGAAAACGTGTTCAAATGTGTCTCAGTTTTCGTCCCCTGGTACTCGGGTGCAACATTCCAGACGCTTTACTAACACTCTCCCCACTTGGAGAGTCAGTGCCTTTAACCTCCTGTTTGGCACAGTTTGCAATTTCTGCGGAAGATGAACAGGAATAGGGAGAACCAATGAGAGATTAGGTGGAGGTGTCCGGACGGGCCAATTTAACTCTCATTTCCCACCAGGAAGAGGAATTAACCAAAGGCTCAGCATGCCGTGCCGGAACCAAACTAGGGCCTGAAGCAATCCTGCGGTGTTGCGGCCAGCTCACAAGAAAGCGAGTTGAAGAAAGGAGCTCAGGGGCACAGTAATTCACAAACCTGCAGAGTTATAAATGACAGCTATCTTCCAAAAATATATTGAATTAGGATGCCAAGAGGAGTTGAAAGCAGGGCAGAATTGCAGGAAACCGATTTCAGGAGGTAGACTGGAATTGCATGTAAAGCATAGGAAAAGAGGCAGAACGTCCACAATGATGCACTTGGCCAAAAAGGGCGTATGCGTTTTTTCCTGAATATATTCAGGAAAAAACGCATACGCCCTTTTTGGCCAACCAAGCAAGCTTGCAAAGGAAATCTGCACTACAATGAAGTCTCACTGCTCCCCGGTCAAAAGGGCCATCTGAAAAAAGTGTAAAATCCAGAAAGGCAGGACAGGCCATGGAGAACTGGGAGCCTAGTTATGCTGATGGGCGGGATGTAAATTGCCAGCAGCCACTCTGGAGAAGTGTATGGTGTTTCCTGAAACATCCAAAAAACAAAGCAACAGAGCCTAGGGCACTTCCACTTATGGTCCTATAGCTTAGGGAAATTAAAATCAAAAAGACACAGCCACCCCAAAGTTTGGGACGGCTCTGTTTACAAGAACCTCGTTTACGGTACAAGTTCAATATCACAGAAAGCGAAAAATGGATAAAGAAATTGTGGTACTTACGTACAAGGCAATATCACTCAGCAATGAAATCTATGTCAACAGGCCCGTAGCAGCATAATGAGTGGATTCAGGTACGATGATTCTAAGTGAAATTAGTCACACAGAAAAAGAAACATCATAAGATATCACTAATACACGGAATGTAAACTTGGCTACACAAGAACTGAATTACAAAACAGAACAGGGTGTCAAATGTAGAAAACCAACTTATGCTTGCTTAAGGGGACGGGTGAGTTGGGGTGCTGCATAAAACCAGAGATTGAAATGAGCACAGATACCGTTCCATAAGCCAAATATGTAATAGACAAGAGCTACTCCTTGCTCAACGAAGTGGACTCAACACCCCATATTAAACGCCTAAGAATATACCTGACTAGTAAGAATCTACCTGACTAGTAAGAATCTTAAAACCTATGGATTTATATGTCTCCGAAAGAGAATCAAGTGTGTGTACAGCGGCATAAACGCAGCAGTGATAGGATTGGTGAGGTTCGGTGAGCAAATGCAGACCCTTTGAAGTCATATTGCATGGTACCCATTCCATGGGTCTCAACTCTCCATGTTTTAGGGATTCTTCCTTCAGCTAAAACATGCATGTGGAACCCAGAGTATGATCCACCATGTGGTCGGAAAACGTGTTCAAATGTGTCTCAGTTTTCGTCCCCTGGTACTCGGGTGCAACATTCCAGACGCTTTACTAACACTCTCCCCACTTGGAGAGTCAGTGCCTTTAACCTCCTGTTTGGCACAGTTTGCAATTTCTGCGGAAGATGAACAGGAATAGGGAGAACCAATGAGAGATTAGGTGGAGGTGTCCGGACGGGCCAATTTAACTCTCATTTCCCACCAGGAAGAGGAATTAACCAAAGGCTCAGCATGCCGTGCCGGAACCAAACTAGGGCCTGAAGCAATCCTGCGGTGTTGCGGCCAGCTCACAAGAAAGCGAGTTGAAGAAAGGAGCTCAGGGGCACAGTAATTCACAAACCTGCAGAGTTATAAATGACAGCTATCTTCCAAAAATATATTGAATTAGGATGCCAAGAGGAGTTGAAAGCAGGGCAGAATTGCAGGAAACCGATTTCAGGAGGTACACTGGAATTGCATGTAAAGCATAGGAAAAGAGGCAGAACGTCCACAATGATGCACTTGGCCAAAAAGGGCGTATGCGTTTTTTCCTGAATATATTCAGGAAAAAACGCATACGCCCTTTTTGGCCAACCAAGCAAGCTTGCAAAGGAAATCTGCACTACAATGAAGTCTCACTGCTCCCCGGTCAAAAGGGCCATCTGAAAAAAGTGTAAAATCCAGAAAGACAGGACAGGCCATGGAGAACTGGGAGCCTAGTTATGCTGATGGGTGGGATGTAAATTGCCAGCAGCCACTCTGGAGAAGTGTATGGTGTTTCCTGAAACATCCAAAAAACAAAGCAACAGAGCCTAGGGCACTTCCACTTATTGTCCTATAGCTTAGGGAAATTAAAATCAAAAAGACACAGCCACCCCAAAGTTTGGGACGGCTCTGTTTACAAGAACCTCGTTTACGGTACAAGTTCAATATCACAGAAAGTGAAAAATGGATAAAGAAATTGTGGTACTTACGTACAATGCAATATCACTCAGCAATGAAATCTATGTCAACAGGCCCGTAGCAGCATAATGAGTGGATTCAGGTACGATGATTCTAAGTGAAATTAGTCACACAGAAAAAGAAACATCATAAGATATCACTAATACACGGAATGTAAACTTGGCTACACAAGAACTGAATTACAAAACAGAACAGGGTGTCAAATGTAGAAAACCAACTTATGCTTGCTTAAGGGGACGGGTGAGTTGGGGTGCTGCATAAAACCAGAGATTGAAATGAGCACAGATACCGTTCCATAAGCCAAATATGTAATAGACAAGAGCTACTCCTTGCTCAACGAAGTGGACTCAACACTCCATATTAAACGCCTAAGAATATACCTGACTAGTAAGAATCTTAAAACCTATGGATTTATATGTCTCCGAAAGAGAATCAAGCGTGTGTACAGCGGCATAAACGCAGCAGTGATAGGATTGCTGAGGTTCGGTGAGCAAATGCAGACCCTTTGAAGTCATATTGCATGGTACCCATTCCATGGGTCTCAACTCTCCCTGTTTAAGGGATTCTTCCTTCAGCTAAAACATGCATGTGGAACCCAGAGTATGATCCACCATGTGGTCGGAAAACGTGTTCAAATGTGTCTCAGTTTTCGTCCCCTGGTACTCGGGTGCAACATTCCAGACGCTTTACTAACACTCTCCCCACTTGGAGAGTCAGTGCCTTTAACCTCCTGTTTGGCCCAGTTAGCAATTTCTGCGGAAGATGAACAGGAATAGGGAGAACCAATGAGAGATTAGGTGGAGGTGTCCGGACGGGCCAATTTAACTCTCATTTCCCACCAGGAAGAGGAATTAACCAAAGGCTCAGCATGCCGTGCCGGAACCAAACTAGGGCCTGAAGCAATCCTGCGGTGTTGCGGCCAGCTCACAAGAAAGCGAGTTGAAGAAAGGAGCTCAGGGGCACTGTAATTCACAAACCTGCAGAGTTATAAATGACAGCTATCTTCCAAAAATATATTGAAGTAAGGCTGCCAAGAGGAGTTGAAAGCGGGGCAGAATTGCAGGAAACCGATTTCAGGAGGTAGACTGGAATTGCATGTAAAGCATAGGAAAAGAGGCAGAACGTCCACAATGATGCACTTGGCCAAAAAGGGCGTATGCGTTTTTTCCTGAATATATTCAGGAAAAAACGCATACGCCCTTTTTGGCCAACCAAGCAAGCTTGCAAAGGAAATCTGCACTACAATGAAGTCTCACTGCCCCCCGGTCAAAAGGGCCATCTGAAAAAAGTGTAAAATCCAGAAAGGCAGGACAGGCCATGGAGAACTGTGAGCCTAGTTATGCTGATGGGCGGGATGTAAATTGCCAGCAGCCACTCTGGAGAAGTGTATGGTGTTTCCTGAAACATCCAAAAAACAAAGCAACAGAGCCTAGGGCACTTCCACTTATGGTCCTATAGCTTAGGGAAATTAAAATCAAAAAGACACAGCCACCCCAAAGTTTGGGACGGCTCTGTTTACAAGAACCTCGTTTACGGTACAAGTTCAATATCACAGAAAGCGAAAAATGGATAAAGAAATTGTGGTACTTACGTACAAGGCAATATCACTCAGCAATGAAATCTATGTCAACAGGCCCGTAGCAGCATAATGAGTGGATTCAGGTACGATGATTCTAAGTGAAATTAGTCACACAGAAAAAGAAACATCATAAGATATCACTAATACACGGAATGTAAACTTGGCTACACAAGAACTGAATTACAAAACAGAACAGGGTGTCAAATGTAGAAAACCAACTTATGCTTGCTTAAGGGGACGGGTGAGTTGGGGTGCTGCATAAAACCAGAGATTGAAATGAGCACAGATACCGTTCCATAAGCCAAATATGTAATAGACAAGAGCTACTCCTTGCTCAACGAAGTGGACTCAACACCCCATATTAAACGCCTAAGAATATACCTGACTAGTAAGAATCTACCTGACTAGTAAGAATCTTAAAACCTATGGATTTATATGTCTCCGAAAGAGAATCAAGTGTGTGTACAGCGGCATAAACGCAGCAGTGATAGGATTGGTGAGGTTCGGTGAGCAAATGCAGACCCTTTGAAGTCATATTGCATGGTACCCATTCCATGGGTCTCAACTCTCCATGTTTAAGGGATTCTTCCTTCAGCTAAAACATGCATGTGGAACCCAGAGTATGATCCACCATGTGGTCGGAAAACGTGTTCAAATGTGTCTCAGTTTTCGTCCCCTGGTACTCGGGTGCAACATTCCAGACGCTTTACTAACACTCTCCCCACTTGGAGAGTCAGTGCCTTTAACCTCCTGTTTGGCACAGTTTGCAATTTCTGCGGAAGATGAACAGGAATAGGGAGAACCAATGAGAGATTAGGTGGAGGTGTCCGGACGGGCCAATTTAACTCTCATTTCCCACCAGGAAGAGGAATTAACCAAAGGCTCAGCATGCCGTGCCGGAACCAAACTAGGGCCTGAAGCAATCCTGCGGTGTTGCGGCCAGCTCACAAGAAAGCGAGTTGAAGAAAGGAGCTCAGGGGCACTGTAATTCACAAACCTGCAGAGTTATAAATGACAGCTATCTTCCAAAAATATATTGAATTAGGATGCCAAGAGGAGTTGAAAGCAGGGCAGAATTGCAGGAAACCGATTTCAGGAGGTAGACTGGAATTGCATGTAAAGCATAGGAAAAGAGGCAGAACGTCCACAATGATGCACTTGGCCAAAAAGTGCGTATGCGTTTTTTCCTGAATATATTCAGGAAAAAACGCATACGCCCTTTTTGGCCAACCAAGCAAGCTTGCAAAGGAAATCTTCACTACAATGAAGTCTCACTGCCCCCCGGTCAAAAGGGCCATCTGAAAAAGTGTAAAATCCAGAAAGGCAGGACAGGCCATGGAGAACTGGGAGCCTAGTTATGCTGATGGGCGGGATGTAAATTGCCAGCAGCCACTCTGGAGAAGTGTATGGTGTTTCCTGAAACATCCAAAAAACAAAGCAACAGAGCCTAGGGCACTTCCACTTATGGTCCTATAGCTTAGGGAAATTAAAATCAAAAAGACACAGCCACCCCAAATTTTGGGACGGCTCTGTTTACAAGAACCTCGTTTACGGTACAAGTTCAATATCACAGAAAGCGAAAAATGGATAAAGAAACTGTGGTACTTACGTACAATGCAATATCACTCAGCAATGAAATCTATGTCATCAGGCCCGTAGCAGCATAATGAGTGGATTCAGGTACGATGATTCTAAGTGAAATTAGTCACACAGAAAATGAAACATCATAAGATATCACTAATACACGGAATGTAAACTTGGCTACACAAGAACTGGATTACAAAACAGAACAGGGTGTCAAATATAGAAAACCAACTTATGCTTGCTTAAGGGGACGGGTGAGTTGGGGTGCTGCATAAAACCAGAGATTGAAATGAGCACAGATACAGTTCCATAAGCCAAATATGTAATAGACAAGAGCTACTCCTTGCTCAACGAAGTGGACTCAACACCCCATATTAAACGCCTAAGAATATACCTGACTAGTAAGAATCTACCTGACTAGTAAGAATCTTAAAACCTATGGATTTATATGTCTCCAAAAGAGAATCAAGCGTGTGTACAGTGGCATAAACGCAGCAGTGATAGGATTGCTGAGGTTCGGTGAGCAAATGCAGACCCTTTGAAGTCATATTGCATGGTACCCATTCCATGGGTCTCAACTCTCCCTGTTTAAGGGATTCTTCCTTCAGCTAAAACATGTATGTGGAACCCAGAGTATGATCCACCGTGTGATCGGAAAACGTGTTCAAATGTGTCTCAATTTTCGTTTCCTGGTACTCGGGTGCAACATTCCAGACGCTTTACTAACACTCTCCCCACTTGGAGAGTCAGTGCCTTTAACCTCCTGTTTGGCCCAGTTTGCAATTTCTGTGGAAAATGAACAGGAATAGGGAGAACCAATGAGAGACTAGGTGGAGGTGTCCAGACGGGCAAATTTAACTCTCATTTCCAACCAGGAAGAGGAATTAACCAAAGGCTCAGCGTGCCATGCCGGAACCACACTAGGACCAGAAGCAATCCTGCGGTGTTGCAGCCAGCTCAGAAGAAAGCGAGTTGAAGAAAGGAGCTCAGGGGTACTGTAATTCACAAACCTGCAGAGTTATAAAGGACAGCTATCTTCCAAAAATACATTGAAGTAAGGCTGCCAAGAGGAGTTGAAAGGGGGGCAGAATTGCAGGAAACCGATTTCAGGAGGTAGACTGGAATTGCATGTAAAGCATAGGAAAAGAGGCAGAACGTCCACAATGATGCACTTGGCCAAAAAGGGCGTATGCGTTTTTTCCTGAATATATTCAGGAAAAAACGCATACGCCCTTTTTGGCCAACCAAGCAAGCTTGCAAAGGAAATCTGCACTACAATGAAGTCTCACTGCCCCCCGGTCAAAAGGGCCATCTGAAAAAAGTGTAAAATCCAGAAAGGCAGGACAGGCCATGGAGAACTGTGAGCCTAGTTATGCTGATGGGCGGGATGTAAATTGCCAGCAGCCACTCTGGAGAAGTGTATGGTGTTTCCTGAAACATCCAAAACACAAAGCAACAGAGCCTAGGGCACTTCCACTTATGGTCCTATAGCTTAGGGAAATTAAAATCAAAAAGACACAGCCACCCCAAAGTTTGGGACGGCTCTGTTTACAAGAACCTCGTTTACGGTACAAGTTCAATATCACAGAAAGCGAAAAATGGATAAAGAAATTGTGGTACTTACGTACAATGCAATATCACTCAGCAATGAAATCTATGTCATCAGGCCCGTAGCAGCATAATGAGTGGATTCAGGTACGATGATTCTAAGTGAAATTAGTCACACAGAAAAAGAAACATCATAAGATATCACTAATACACGGAATGTAAACTTGGCTACACAAGAACTGAATTACAAAACAGAACAGGGTGTCAAATGTAGAAAACCAACTTATGCTTGCTTAAGGGGACGGGTGAGTTGGGGTGCTGCATAAAACCAGAGATTGAAATTAGCACAGATACCGTTCCATAAGCCAAATATGTAATAGACAAGAGCTACTCCTTGCTCAACGAAGTGGACTCAACACTCCATATTAAACGCCTAAGAATATACCTGACTAGTAAGAATCTTAAAACCTATGGATTTATATGTCTCCGAAAGAGAATCAAGCGTGTGTACAGCGGCATAAACGCAGCAGTGATAGGATTGCTGAGGTTCGGTGAGCAAATGCAGACCCTTTGAAGTCATATTGCATGGTACCCATTCCATGGGTCTCAACTCTCCCTGTTTAAGGGATTCTTCCTTCAGCTAAAACATGCATGTGGAACCCAGAGTATGATCCACCATGTGGTCGGAAAACGTGTTCAAATGTGTCTCAGTTTTCGTCCCCTGGTACTCGGGTGCAACATTCCAGACGCTTTACTAACACTCTCCCCACTTGGAGAGTCAGTGCCTTTAACCTCCTGTTTGGCCCAGTTAGCAATTTCTGCGGAAGATGAACAGGAATAGGGAGAACCAATGAGAGATTAGGTGGAGGTGTCCGGACGGGCCAATTTAACTCTCATTTCCCACCAGGAAGAGGAATTAACCAAAGGCTCAGCATGCCGTGCCGGAACCAAACTAGGGCCTGAAGCAATCCTGCGGTGTTGCGGCCAGCTCACAAGAAAGCGAGTTGAAGAAAGGAGCTCAGGGGCACTGTAATTCACAAACCTGCAGAGTTATAAATGACAGCTATCTTCCAAAAATATATTGAAGTAAGGCTGCCAAGAGGAGTTGAAAGCGGGGCAGAATTGCAGGAAACCGATTTCAGGAGGTAGACTGGAATTGCATGTAAAGCATAGGAAAAGAGGCAGAACGTCCACAATGATGCACTTGGCCAAAAAGGGCGTATGCGTTTTTTCCTGAATATATTCAGGAAAAAACGCATACGCCCTTTTTGGCCAACCAAGCAAGCTTGCAAAGGAAATCTGCACTACAATGAAGTCTCACTGCCCCCCGGTCAAAAGGGCCATCTGAAAAAAGTGTAAAATCCAGAAAGGCAGGACAGGCCATGGAGAACTGGGAGCCTAGTTATGCTGATGGGCGGGATGTAAATTGCCAGCAGCCACTCTGGAGAAGTGTATGGTGTTTCCTGAAACATCCAAAAAACAAAGCAACAGAGCCTAGGGCACTTCCACTTATGGTCCTATAGCTTAGGGAAATTAAAATCAAAAAGACACAGCCACCCCAAATTTTGGAACGGCTCTGTTTACAAGAACCTCGTTTACGGTACAAGTTCAATATCACAGAAAGCGAAAAATGGATAAAGAAACTGTGGTACTTACGTACAATGCAATATCACTCAGCAATGAAATCTATGTCATCAGGCCCGTAGCAGCATAATGAGTGGATTCAGGTATGATGATTCTAAGTGAAATTAGTCACACAGAAAAAGAAACATCATAAGATATCACTAATACACGGAATGTAAACTTGGCTACACAAGAAATGAATTACAAAACAGAACAGGGTGTCAAATGTAGAAAACCAACTTATGCTTGCTTAAGGGGACGGGTGAGTTGGGGTGCTGCATAAAACCAGAGATTGAAATGAGCACAGATACCATTCCATAAGCCAAATATGTAATAGACAAGAGCTACTCCTTGCTCAACGAAGTGGACTCAACACCCCATATTAAACGCCTAAGAATATACCTGACTAGTAAGAATCTACCTGACTAGTAAGAATCTTAAAACCTATGGATTTATATGTCTCCGAAAGAGAATCAAGCGTGTGTACAGTGGCATAAACGCAGCAGTGATAGGATTGCTGAGGTTCGGTGAGCAAATGCAGACCCTTTGAAGTCATATTGCATGGTACCCATTCCATGGGTCTCAACTCTCCCTGTTTAAGGGATTCTTCCTTCAGCTAAAACATGCATGTGGAACCCAGAGTATGATCCACCGTGTGATCGGAAAACGTGTTCAAATGTGTCTCAATTTTCGTTTCCTGGTACTCGGGTGCAACATTCCAGACGCTTTACTAACACTCTCCCGACTTGGAGAGTCAGTGCCTTTAACCTCCTGTTTGGCCCAGTTTGCAATTTCTGTGGAAAATGAACAGGAATAGGGAGAACCAATGAGAGACTAGGTGGAGGTGTCCGGACGGGCAAATTTAACTCTCATTTCCCACCAGGAAGAGGAATTAACCAAAGGCTCAGCATGCCGTGCCGGAACCAAACTAGGGCCTGAAGCAATCCTGCGGTGTTGCGGCCAGCTCACAAGAAAGCGAATTGAAGAAAGGAGCTCAGGGGCACTGTAATTCACAAACCTGCAGAGTTATAAATGACAGCTATCTTCCAAAAATATATTGAAGTAAGGCTGCCAAGAGGAGTTGAAAGGGGGGCAGAATTGCAGGAATCCGATTTCAGGAGATAGACTGGAATTGCATGTAAAGCATAGGAAAAGAGGCAGAACGTCCACAATGATACACTTGGCCAAAAAGGGCGTATGCGTTTTTTCCTGAATATATTCAGGGAAAAACGCATACGCCCTTTTTGGCCAACCAAGCAAGCTTGCAAAGGAAATCTGCACTACAATGAAGTCTCACTGCCCCCCGGTCAAAAGGGCCATCTGAAAAAAGTGTAAAATCCAGAAAGGCAGGACAGGCCATTGAGAACTGGGAGCCTTGTTATGCTGATGGGCGGGATGTAAATTGCCAGCAGCCACTCTGGAGAAGTGTATGGTGTTTCCTGAAACATCCAAAAAACAAAGCAACAGAGCCTAGGGCACTTCCACTTATGGTCCTATAGCTTAGGGAAATTAAAATCAAAAAGACACAGCCACCCCAAAGTTTGGGACGGCTCTGTTTACAAGAACCTCGTTTATGGTACAAGTTCAATATCACAGAGAGCGAAAAATGGATAAAGAAATTGTGGTACTTACGTACAATGCAATATCACTCAGCAATGAAATCTATGTCATCAGGCCCGTAGCAGCATAATGAGTGGATTCAGGTACGATGATTCTAAGTGAAATTAGTCACACAGAAAATGAAACATCATAAGATATCACTAATACATGGAATGTAAACTTGGCTACACAAGAACTGAATTACAAAACAGAACAGGGTGTCAAATGTAGAAAACCAACTTATGCTTGCTTAAGGGGACGGGTGAGTTGGGGTGCTGCATAAAACCAGAGATTGAAATGAGCACAGATACAGTTCCATAAGCCAAATATGTAATAGACAAGAGCTACTCCTTGCTCAACGAAGTGGACTCAACACCCCATATTAAACGCCTAAGAATATACCTGACTAGTAAGAATCTACCTGACTAGTAAGAATCTTAAAACCTATGGATTTATATGTCTCCGAAAGAGAATCAAGCGTGTGTACAGCGGCATAAACGCAGCAGTGATAGGATTGCTGAGGTTCGGTGAGCAAATGCAGACCCTTTGAAGTCATATTGCATGGTACCCATTCCATGGGTCTCAACTCTCCATGTTTAAGGGATTCTTCCTTCAGCTAAAACATGCATGTGGAACCCAGAGTATGATCCACCATGTGGTCGGAAAACGTGTTCAAATGTGTCTCAGTTTTCGTCCCCTGGTACTCGGGTGCAACATTCCAGACGCTTTACTAACACTCTCCCCACTTGGAGAGTCAGTGCCTTTAACCTCCTGTTTGGCCCAGTTAGCAATTTCTGCGGAAGATGAACAGGAATAGGGAGAACCAATGAGAGATTAGGTGGAGGTGTCCGGACGGGCCAATTTAACTCTCATTTCCCACCAGGAAGAGGAATTAACCAAAGGCCCAGCATGCCGTGCCGGAACCAAACTAGGGCCTGAAGCAATCCTGCGGTGTTGCGGCCAGCTCACAAGAAAGCGAGTTGAAGAAAGGAGCTCAGGGGCACTGTAATTCACAAACCTGCAGAGTTATAAATGACAGCTATCTTCCAAAAATATATTGAAGTAAGGCTGCCAAGAGGAGTTGAAAGCGGGGCAGAATTGCAGGAAACCGATTTCAGGAGGTAGACTGGAATTGCATGTAAAGCATAGGAAAAGAGGCAGAACGTCCACAATGATGCACTTGGCCTAAAAGGGCGTATGCGTTTTTTCCTGAATATATTCAGGAAAAAACGCATACGCCCTTTTTGGCCAACCAAGCAAGCTTGCAAAGGAAATCTGCACTACAACGAAGTCTCACTGCTCCCCGGTCAAAAGGGCCATCTGAAAAAAGTGTAAAATCCAGAAAGGCAGGACAGGCCATGGAGAACTGGGAGCCTAGTTATGCTGATGGGTGGGATGTAAATTGCCAGCAGCCACTCTGGAGAAGTGTATGGTGTTTCCTGAAACATCCAAAAAACAAAGCAACAGAGCCTAGGGCACTTCCACTTATTGTCCTATAGCTTAGGGAAATTAAAATCAAAAAGACACAGCCACCCCAAAGTTTGGGACGGCTCTGTTTAAAAGAACCTCGTTTACGGTACAAGTTGAATATCACAGAAAGCGAAAAATGGATAAAGAAATTGTGGTACTTACGTACAATGCAATATCACTCAGCAATGAAATCTATGTCAACAGGCCCGTAGCAGCATAATGAGTGGATTCAGGTACGATGATTCTAAGTGAAATTAGTCACACAGAAAAAGAAACATCATAAGATATCACTAATACACGGAATGTAAACTTGGCTACACAAGAACTGAATTACAAAACAGAACAGGGTGTCAAATGTAGAAAACCAACTTATGCTTGCTTAAGGGGACGGGTGAGTTGGGGTGCTGCATAAAACCAGAGATTGAAATAAGCACAGATACCGTTCCATAAGCCAAATATGTAATAGACAAGAGCTACTCCTTGCTCAACGAAGTGGACTCAACACCCCATATTAAACGCCTAAAAATATACCTGACTAGTAAGAATCTACCTGACTAGTAAGAATCTTAAAACCTATGGATTTATATGTCTCCGAAAGAGAATCAAGCGTGTGTACAGCGGCATAAACGCAGCAGTGATAGGATTGCTGAGGTTCGGTGAGCAAATGCAGACCCTTTGAAGTCATATTGCATGGTACCCATTCCATGGGTCTCAACTCTCCAGGTTTAATGGATTCTTCCTTCAGCTAAAACATGCATGTGGAACCCAGAGTATGATCCACCGTGTGATCGGGAAACGTGTTCAAATGTGTCTCAGTTTTCGTCCCCTGGTACTCGGGTGCAACATTCCAGACGCTTTACTAACACTCTCCCCACTTGGAGAGTCAGTGCCTTTAACCTCCTGTTTGGCCCAGTTTGCAATTTCTGTGGAAAATGAACAGGAATAGGGAGAACCAATGAGAGATTAGGTGGAGGTGTCCGGACGGGCAAATTTAACTCTCATTTCCCACCAGGAAGAGGAATTAACCAAAGGCTCAGCATGCCGTGCCGGATCCAAACTAGCGCCTGAAGCAATCCTGCGGTGTTGCGGCCAGCTCACAAGAAAGCGAGTTGAAGAAAGGAGTTCAGGGGCACTGTAATTCACAAACCTGCAGAGTTATAAAGGACAGCTATCTTCCAAAAATATATTGAAGTAAGGCTGCCAAGAGGAGTTGAAAGGGGGGCAGAATTGCAGGAAACCGATTTCAGGAGGTACACTGGAATTGCATGTAAAGCATAGGAAAAGAGGCAGAACGTCCACAATGATGCACTTGGCCAAAAAGTGCGTATGCGTTTTTTCCTGAATATATTCAGGAAAAAACGCATACGCCCTTTTTGGCCAACCAAGCAAGCTTGCAAAGGAAATCTGCACTACAATGAAGTCTCACTGCCCCCCGGTCAAAAGGGCCATCTGAAAAAAGTGTAAAATCCAGAAAGGCAGGACAGGCCATGGAGAACTGGGAGCCTAGTTATGCTGATGGGCGGGATGTAAATTGCCAGCAGCCACTCTGGAGAAGTGTATGGTGTTTCCTGAAACATCCAAAACACAAAGCAACAGAGCCTAGGGCACTTCCACTTATGGTCCTATAGCTTAGGGAAATTAAAATCAAAAAGACACAGCCACCCCAAAGTTTGGGACGGCTCTGTTTACAAGAAACTCGTTTACGGTACAAGTTCAATATCACAGAAAGCTAAAAATGGATAAAGAAACTGTGGTACTTACGTACAATGCAATATCACTCAGCAATGAAATCTATGTCATCAGGCCCGTAGCAGCATAATGAGTGGATTCAGGTACGATGATTCTAAGTGAAATTAGTCACACAGAAAAAGAAACATCATAAGATATCACTAATACACGGAATGTAAACTTGGCTACACAAGAACTGAATTACAAAACAGAACAGGGTGTCAAATGTAGAAAACCAACTTATGCTTGCTTAAGGGGACGGGTGAGTTGGGGTGCTGCATAAAACCAGAGATTGAAATGAGCACAGATACCGTTCCATAAGCCAAATATGTAATAGACAAGAGCTACTCCTTGCTCAACGAAGTGGACTCAACACCCCATATTAAACGCCTAAAAATATACCTGACTAGTAAGAATCTACCTGACTAGTAAGAATCTTAAAACCTATGGATTTATATGTCTCCGAAAGAGAATCAAGCGTGTGTACAGCGGCATAAACGCAGCAGTGATAGGATTGCTGAGGTTCGGTGAGCAAATGCAGACCCTTTGAAGTCATATTGCATGGTACCCATTCCATGGGTCTCAACTCTCCAGGTTTAATGGATTCTTCCTTCAGCTAAAACATGCATGTGGAACCCAGAGTATGATCCACCATGTGGTCGGAAAACGTGTTCAAATGTGTCTCAGTTTTCGTCCCCTGGTACTCGGGTGCAACATTCCAGACGCTTTACTAACACTCTCCCCACTTGGAGAGTCAGTGCCTTTAACCTCCTGTTTGGCCCAGTTAGCAATTTCTGCGGAAGATGCACAGGAATAGGGAGAACCAATGAGAGATTAGGTGGAGGTGTCCGGACGGGCCAATTTAACTCTCATTTCCCACCAGGAAGAGGAATTAACCAAAGGCCCAGCATGCCGTGCCGGAACCAAACTAGGGCCTGAAGCAATCCTGCGGTGTTGCGGCCAGCTCACAAGAAAGCGAGTTGAAGAAAGGAGCTCAGGGGCACTGTAATTCACAAACCTGCAGAGTTATAAATGACAGCTATCTTCCAAAAATATATTGAAGTAAGGCTGCCAAGAGGAGTTGAAAGCGGGGCAGAATTGCAGGAAACCGATTTCAGGAGGTAGACTGGAATTGCATGTAAAGCATAGGAAAAGAGGCAGAACGTCCACAATGATGCACTTGGCCAAAAAGGGCGTATGCGTTTTTTCCTGAATATATTCAGGAAAAAACGCATACGCCCTTTTTGGCCAACCAAGCAAGCTTGCAAAGGAAATCTGCACTACAACGAAGTCTCACTGCTCCCCGGTCAAAAGGGCCATCTGAAAAAAGTGTAAAATCCAGAAAGGCAGGACAGGCCATGGAGAACTGGGAGCCTAGTTATGCTGATGGGTGGGATGTAAATTGCCAGCAGCCACTCTGGAGAAGTGTATGGTGTTTCCTGAAACATCCAAAAAACAAAGCAACAGAGCCTAGGGCACTTCCACTTATTGTCCTATAGCTTAGGGAAATTAAAATCAAAAAGACACAGCCACCCCAAAGTTTGGGACGGCTCTGTTTACAAGAACCTCGTTTACGGTACAAGTTCAATATCACAGAAAGCGAAAAATGGATAAAGAAATTGTGGTACTTACGTACAATGCAATATCACTCAGCAATGAAATCTATGTCAACAGGCCCGTAGCAGCATAATGAGTGGATTCAGGTACGATGATTCTAAGTGAAATTAGTCACACAGAAAAAGAAACATCATAAGATATCACTAATACACGGAATGTAAACTTGGCTACACAAGAACTGAATTACAAAACAGAACAGGGTGTCAAATGTAGAAAACCAACTTATGCTTGCTTAAGGGGACGGGTGAGTTGGGGTGCTGCATAAAACCAGAGATTGAAATTAGCACAGATACCGTTCCATAAGCCAAATATGTAATAGACAAGAGCTACTCCTTGCTCAACGAAGTGGACTCAACACTCCATATTAAACGCCTAAGAATATACCTGACTAGTAAGAATCTTAAAACCTATGGATTTATATGTCTCCGAAAGAGAATCAAGCGTGTGTACAGCGGCATAAACGCAGCAGTGATAGGATTGCTGAGGTTCGGTGAGCAAATGCAGACCCTTTGAAGTCATATTGCATGGTACCCATTCCATGGGTCTCAACTCTCCGGGTTTAATGGATTCTTCCTTCAGCTAAAACATGCATGTGGAACCCAGAGTATGATCCACCGTGTGATCGGGAAACGTGTTCAAATGTGTCTCAGTTTTCGTCCCCTGGTACTCGGGTGCAACATTCCAGACGCTTTACTAACACTCTCCCCACTTGGAGAGTCAGTGCCTTTAACCTCCTGTTTGGCCCAGTTTGCAATTTCTGTGGAAAATGAACAGGAATAGGGAGAACCAATGAGAGACTAGGTGGAGGTGTCCAGATGGGCAAATTTAACTCTCATTTCCAACCAGGAAGAGGAATTAACCAAAGGCTCAGCGTGCCATGCCGGAACCACAGTAGGACCGGAAGCAATCATGCGGTGTTGCGGCCAGCTCACAAGAAAGCGAGTTGAAGAAAGGAGCTCAGGGGCACTGTAATTCACAAACCTGCAGAGTTATAAAGGACAGCTATCTTCCAAAAATATATTGAAGTAAGGCTGCCAAGAGGAGTTGAAAGGGGGGCAGAATTGCAGGAAACCGATTTCAGGAGGTAGACTGGAATTGCATGTAAAGCATAGGAAAAGAGGCAGAACGTCCACAATGATGCACTTGGCCAAAAAGGGCGTATGCGTTTTTTCCTGAATATATTCAGGAAAAAACGCATACGCCCTTTTTGGCCAACCAAGCAAGCTTGCAAAGGAAATCTGCACTACAATGAAGTCTCACTGCTCCCCGGTCAAAAGGGCCATCTGAAAAAAGTGTAAAATCCAGAAAGACAGGACAGGCCATGGAGAACTGGGAGCCTAGTTATGCTGATGGGTGGGATGTAAATTGCCAGCAGCCACTCTGGAGAAGTGTATGGTGTTTCCTGAAACATCCAAAAAACAAAGCAACAGAGCCTAGGGCACTTCCACTTATTGTCCTATAGCTTAGGGAAATTAAAATCAAAAAGACACAGCCACCCCAAAGTTTGGGACGGCTCTGTTTACAAGAACCTCGTTTACGGTACAAGTTCAATATCACAGAAAGCGAAAAATGGATAAAGAAATTGTGGTACTTACGTACAATGCAATATCACTCAGCAATGAAATCTATGTCAACAGGCCCGTAGCAGCATAATGAGTGGATTCAGGTACGATGATTCTAAGTGAAATTAGTCACACAGAAAAAGAAACATCATAAGATATCACTAATACACGGAATGTAAACTTGGCTACACAAGAACTGAATTACAAAACAGAACAGGGTGTCAAATGTAGAAAACCAACTTATGCTTGCTTAAGGGGACGGGTGAGTTGGGGTGCTGCATAAAACCAGAGATTGAAATTAGCACAGATACCGTTCCATAAGCCAAATATGTAATAGACAAGAGCTACTCCTTGCTCAACGAAGTGGACTCAACACTCCATATTAAACGCCTAAGAATATACCTGACTAGTAAGAATCTTAAAACCTATGGATTTATATGTCTCCGAAAGAGAATCAACCGTGTGTACAGCGGCATAAACGCAGCAGTGATAGGATTGCTGAGGTTCGGTGAGCAAATGCAGACCCTTTGAAGTCATATTGCATGGTACCCATTCCATGGGTCTCAACTCTCCAGGTTTAATGGATTCTTCCTTCAGCTAAAACATGCATGTGGAACCCAGAGTATGATCAACCGTGTGATCGGGAAACGTGTTCAAATGTGTCTCAGTTTTCGTCCCCTGGTACTCGGGTGCAACATTCCAGACGCTTTACTAACACTCTCCCCACTTGGAGAGTCAGTGCCTTTAACCTCCTGTTTGGCCCAGTTTGCAATTTCTGTGGAAAATGAACAGGAATAGGGAGAACCAATGAGAGACTAGGTGGAGGTGTCCGGACGGGCAAATTTAACTCTCATTTCCCACCAGGAAGAGGAATTAACCAAAGGCTCAGCATGCCGTGCCGGAACCAAACTAGGGCCTGAAGCAATCCTGCGGTGTTGCGGCCAGCTCACAAGAAAGCGAGTTGAAGAAAGGAGCTCAGGGGCACTGTAATTCACAAACATGCAGAGTTATAAATGACAGCTATCTTCCAAAAATATATTGAAGTAAGGCTGCCAAGAGGACTTGAAAGCGGGGCAGAATTGCAGGAAACCGATTTCAGGAGGTAGACTGGAATTGCATGTAAAGCATAGGAAAAGAGGCAGAACGTCCACAATGATGCACTTGGCCAAAAAGGGCGTATGCGTTTTTTCCTGAATATATTCAGGAAAAAACGCATACGCCCTTTTTGGCCAACCAAGCAAGCTTGCAAAGGAAATCTGCACTACAATGAAGTCTCACTGCCCCCCGGTCAAAAGGGCCATCTGAAAAAAGTGTAAAATCCAGAAAGGCAGGACAGGCCATGGAGAACTGGGAGCCTAGTTATGCTGATGGGCGGGATGTAAATTGCCAGCAGCCACTCTGGAGAAGTGTATGGTGTTTCCTGAAACATCCAAAAAACAAAGCAACAGAGCCTAGGGCACTTCCACTTATGGTCCTATAGCTTAGGGAAATTAAAATCAAAAAGACACAGCCACCCCAAAGTTTGGGACGGCTCTGTTTACAAGAACCTCGTTTACGGTACAAGTTCAATATCACAGAAAGCGAAAAATGGATAAAGAAATTGTGGTACTTACGTACAATGCAATATCACTCAGCAATGAAATCTATGTCATCAGGCCCGTAGCAGCATAATGAGTGGATTCAGGTACGATGATTCTAAGTGAAATTAGTCACACAGAAAAAGAAACATCATAAGATATCACTAATACACGGAATGTAAACTTGGCTACACAAGAACTGAATTACAAAACAGAACAGGGTGTCAAATGTAGAAAACCAACTTATGCTTGCTTAAGGGGACGGGTGAGTTGGGGTGCTGCATAAAACCAGAGATTGAAATGAGCACAGATACCGTTCCATAAGCCAAATATGTAATAGACAATAGCTACTCCTTGCTCAACGAAGTGGACTCAACACCCCATATTAAACGCCTAAGAATATATCTGACTAGTAAGAATCTTAAAACCTATGGATTTATATGTCTCCGAAAGAGAATCAAGCGTGTGTACAGCGGCATAAACGCAGCAGTGATAGGATTGCTGAGGTTTGGTGAGCAAATGCAGACCCTTTGAAATCATATTGCATGGTACCCATTCCATGGGTCTCAACTCTCCCTGTTTAAGGGATTCTTCCTTCAGCTAAAACATGCATGTGGAACCCAGAGTATGATCCACCGTGTGATCGGAAAACGTGTTCAAATGTGTCTCAGTTTTCGTCCCCTGGTACTCGGGTGCAACATTCCAGACGCTTTACTAACACTCTCCCCACTTGGAGAGTCAGTGCCTTTAACCTCCTGTTTGGCCCAGTTTGCAATTTCTGTGGAAAATGAACAGGAATAGGGAGAACCAATGAGAGACTAGGTGGAGGTGTCCAGACGGGCAAATTTAACTCTCATTTCCAACCAGGAAGAGGAATTAACCAAAGGCTCAGCGTGCCATGCCGGAACCACACTAGGACCAGAAGCAATCCTGCGGTGTTGCGGCCAGCTCACAAGAAAGCGAGTTGAAGAAAGGAGCTCAGGGGCACTGTAATTCACAAACCTGCAGAGTTATAAAGGACAGCTATCTTCCAAAAATATATTGAAGTAAGGCTGCCAAGAGGAGTTGAAAGGGGGGCAGAATTGCAGGAAACCGATTTCAGGAGGTAGACTGGAATTGCATGTAAAGCATAGGAAAAGAGGCAGAACGTCCACAATGATGCACTTGGCCAAAAAGGGCGTATGCGTTTTTTCCTGAATATATTCAGGAAAAAACGCATACGCCCTTTTTGGCCAACCAAGCAAGCTTGCAAAGGAAATCTGCACTACAATGAAGTCTCACTGCTCCCCGGTCAAAAGGGCCATCTGAAAAAAGTGTAAAATCCAGAAAGACAGGACAGGCCATGGAGAACTGGGAGCCTAGTTATGCTGATGGGTGGGATGTAAATTGCCAGCAGCCACTCTGGAGAAGTGTATGGTGTTTCCTGAAACATCCAAAAAACAAAGCAACAGAGCCTAGGGCACTTCCACTTATTGTCCTATAGCTTAGGGAAATTAAAATCAAAAAGACACAGCCACCCCAAAGTTTGGGACGGCTCTGTTTACAAGAACCTCGTTTACGGTACAAGTTCAATATCACAGAAAGCGAAAAATGGATAAAGAAATTGTGGTACTTACGTACAATGCAATATCACTCAGCAATGAAATCTATGTCAACAGGCCCGTAGCAGCATAATGAGTGGATTCAGGTACGATGATTCTAAGTGAAATTAGTCACACAGAAAAAGAAACATCATAAGATATCACTAATACACGGAATGTAAACTTGGCTACACAAGAACTGAATTACAAAACAGAACAGGGTGTCAAATGTAGAAAACCAACTTATGCTTGCTTAAGGGGACGGGTGAGTTGGGGTGCTGCATAAAACCAGAGATTGAAATTAGCACAGATACCGTTCCATAAGCCAAATATGTAATAGACAAGAGCTACTCCTTGCTCAACGAAGTGGACTCAACACTCCATATTAAACGCCTAAGAATTTACCTGACTAGTAAGAATCTTAAAACCTATGGATTTATATGTCTCCGAAAGAGAATCAAGCGTGTGTACAGCGGCATAAACGCAGCAGTGATAGGATTGCTGAGGTTCGGTGAGCAAATGCAGACCCTTTGAAGTCATATTGCATGGTACCCATTCCATGGGTCTCAACTCTCCAGGTTTAATGGATTCTTCCTTCAGCTAAAACATGCATGTGGAACCCAGAGTATGATTAACCGTGTGATCGGGAAACGTGTTCAAATGTGTCTCAGTTTTCGTCCCCTGGTACTCGGGTGCAACATTCCAGACGCTTTACTAACACTCTCCCCACTTGGAGAGTCAGTGCCTTTAACCTCCTGTTTGGCCCAGTTTGCAATTTCTGTGGAAAATGAACAGGAATAGGGAGAACCAATGAGAGACTAGGTGGAGGTGTCCGGACGGGCAAATTTAACTCTCATTTCCCACCAAGAAGAGGAATTAACCAAAGGCTCAGCATGCCGTGCCGGAACCAAACTAGGGCCTGAAGCAATCCTGCGGTGTTGCGGCCAGCTCACAAGAAAGCGAGTTGAAGAAAGGAGCTCAGGGGCACTGTAATTCACAAACATGCAGAGTTATAAATGACAGCTATCTTCCAAAAATATATTGAAGTAAGGCTGCCAAGAGGACTTGAAAGCGGGGCAGAATTGCAGGAAACCGATTTCAGGAGGTAGACTGGAATTGCATGTAAAGCATAGGAAAAGAGGCAGAAAGTCCACAATGATGCACTTGGCCAAAAAGGGCGTATGCGTTTTTTCCTGAATATATTCAGGAAAAAACGCATACGCCCTTTTTGGCCAACCAAGCAAGCTTGCAAAGGAAATCTGCACTACAATGAAGTCTCACTGCCCCCCGGTCAAAAGGGCCATCTGAAAAAAGTGTAAAATCCAGAAAGGCAGGACAGGCCATGGAGAACTGGGAGCCTAGTTATGCTGATGGGCGGGATGTAAATTGCCAGCAGCCACTCTGGAGAAGTGTATGGTGTTTCCTGAAACATCCAAAAAACAAAGCAACAGAGCCTAGGGCACTTCCACTTATGGTCCTATAGCTTAGGGAAATTAAAATCAAAAAGACACAGCCACCCCAAAGTTTGGGACGGCTCTGTTTACAAGAACCTCGTTTACGGTACAAGTTCAATATCACAGAAAGCGAAAAATGGATAAAGAAACTGTGGTACTTACGTACAATGCAATATCACTCAGCAATGAAATCTATGTCATCAGGCCCGTAGCAGCATAATGAGTGGATTCAGGTACGATGATTCTAAGTGAAATTAGTCACACAGAAAAAGAAACATCATAAGATATCACTAATACACGGAATGTAAACTTGGCTACACAAGAACTGAATTACAAAACAGAACAGGGTGTCAAATGTAGAAAACCAACTTATGCTTGCTTAAGGGGACGGGTGAGTTGGGGTGCTGCATAAAACCAGAGATTGAAATGAGCACAGATACCGTTCCATAAGCCAAATATGTAATAGACAAGAGCTACTCCTTGCTCAACGAAGTGGACTCAACACCCCATATTAAACGCCTAAGAATATACCTGACTAGTAAGAATCTACCTGACTAGTAAGAATCTTAAAACCTATGGATTTATATGTCTCTGAAAGAGAATCAAGCGTGTGTACAGTGGCATAAACGCAGCAGTGATAGGATTGCTGAGGTTCGGTGAGCAAATGCAGACCCTTTGAAGTCATATTGCATGGTACCCATTCCATGGGTCTCAACTCTCCCTGTTTAAGGGATTCTTCCTTCAGCTAAAACATGCATGTGGAACCCAGAGTATGATTCACCGTGTGATCGGAAAACGTGTTCAAATGTGTCTCAATTTTCGTTTCCTGGTACTCGGGTGCAACATTCCAGACGCTTTACTAACACTCTCCCCACTTGGAGAGTCAGTGCCTTTAACCTCCTGTTTGGCCCAGTTGGCAATTTTTGTGGAAAATGAACAGGAATAGGGAGAACCAATGAGAGACTAGGTGGAGGTGTCCAGACGGGCAAATTTAACTCTCATTTCCAACCAGGAAGAGGAATTAACCAAAGGCTCAGTGTGCCATGCCGGAACCACACTAGGACCAGAAGCAATCCTGCGGTATTGCGGCCAGCTCACAAGAAAGCGAGTTGAAGAAAGGAGCTCAGGGGCACTGTAATTCACAAACCTGCAGAGTTATAAAGGACAGCTATCTTCCAAAAATATATTGAAGTAAGGCTGCCAAGAGGAGTTGAAAGGGGGGCAGAATTGCAGGAAACCGATTTCAGGAGGTAGACTGGAATTGCATGTAAAGCATAGGAAAAGAGGCAGAACGTCCACAATGATGCACTTGGCCAAAAAGGGCGTATGCGTTTTTTCCTGAATATATTCAGGAAAAAACGCATACGCCCTTTTTGGCCAACCAAGCAAGCTTGCAAAGGAAATCTGCACTACAATGAAGTCTCACTGCCCCCCGGTCAAAAGGGCCATCTGAAAAAAGTGTAAAATCCAGAAAGGCAGGACAGGCCATGGAGAACTGGGAGCCTAGTTATGCTGATGGGCGGGATGTAAATTGCCAGCAGCCACTCTGGAGAAGTGTATGGTATTTCCTGAAACATCCAAAAAACAAAGCAACAGAGCCTAGGGCACTTCCACTTATGGTCCTATAGCTTAGGGAAATTAAAATCAAAAAGACACAGCCACCCCAAAGTTTGGGACGGCTCTGTTTACAAGAACCTCGTTTACGGTACAAGTTCAATATCACAGAAAGCGAAAAATGGATAAAGAAATTGTGGTACTTACGTACAATGCAATATCACTCAGCAATGAAATCTATGTCAACAGGCCCGTAGCAGCATAATGAGTGGATTCAGGTACGATGATTCTAAGTGAAATTAGTCACACAGAAAAAGAAACATCATAAGATATCACTAATACACGGAATGTAAACTTGGCTACACAAGAACTGAATTACAAAACAGAACAGGGTGTCAAATGTAGAAAACCAACTTATGCTTGCTAAAGGGGACGGGTGAGTTGGGGTGCTGCATAAAACCAGAGATTGAAATGAGCACAGATACCGTTCCATAAGCCAAATATGTAATAGACAAGAGCTACTCCTTGCTCAACGAAGTGGACTCAACACCCCATATTAAACGCCTAAGAATATACCTGACTAGTAAGAATCTACCTGACTAGTAAGAATCTTAAAACCTATGGATTTATATGTCTCCGAAAGAGAATCAAGTGTGTGTACAGCGGCATAAACGCAGCAGTGATAGGATTGGTGAGGTTCGGTGAGCAAATGCAGACCCTTTGAAGTCATATTGCATGGTACCCATTCCATGGGTCTCAACTCTCCATGTTTAAGGGATTCTTCCTTCAGCTAAAACATGCATGTGGAACCCAGAGTATGATCCACCATGTGGTCGGAAAACGTGTTCAAATGTGTCTCAGTTTTCGTCCCCTGGTACTCGGGTGCAACATTCCAGACGCTTTACTAACACTCTCCCCACTTGGAGAGTCAGTGCCTTTAACCTCCTGTTTGGCCCAGTTAGCAATTTCTGCGGAAGATGAACAGGAATAGGGAGAACCAATGAGAGATTAGGTGGAGGTGTCCGGACGGGCCAATTTAACTCTCATTTCCCACCAGGAAGAGGAATTAACCAAAGGCTCAGCATGCCGTGCCGGAACCAAACTAGGGCCTGAAGCAATCCTGCGGTGTTGCGGCCAGCTCACAAGAAAGCGAGTTGAAGAAAGGAGCTCAGGGGCACTGTAATTCACAAACCTGCAGAGTTATAAATGACAGCTATCTTCCAAAAATATATTGAATTAGGATGCCAAGAGGAGTTGAAAGCAGGGCAGAATTGCAGGAAACCGATTTCAGGAGGTAGACTGGAATTGCATGTAAAGCATAGGAAAAGAGGCAGAACGTCCACAATGATGCACTTGGCCAAAAAGGGCGTATGCGTTTTTTCCTGAATATATTCAGGAAAAAACGCATACGCCCTTTTTGGCCAACCAAGTAAGCTTGCAAAGGAAATCTGCACTACAATGAAGTCTCACTGCCCCCCGGTCAAAAGGGCCATCTGAAAAAAGTGTAAAATCCAGAAAGGCAGGACAGGCCATGGAGAACTGGGAGCCTAGTTATGCTGATGGGCGGGATGTAAATTGCCAGCAGCCACTCTGGAGAAGTGTATGGTGTTTCCTGAAACATCCAAAAAACAAAGCAACAGAGCCTAGGGCACTTCCACTTATGGTCCTATAGCTTAGGGAAATTAAAATCAAAAAGACACAGCCACCCCAAAGTTTGGGACGGCTCTGTTTACAAGAACCTCGTTTACGGTACAAGTTCAATATCACAGAAAGCGAAAAATGGATAAAGAAACTGTGGTACTTACGTACAATGCAATATCACTCAGCAATGAAATCTATGTCATCAGGCCCGTAGCAGCATAATGAGTGGATTCAGGTACGATGATTCTAAGTGAAATTAGTCACACAGAAAAAGAAACATCATAAGATATCACTAATACACGGAATGTAAACTTGGCTACACAAGAACTGGATTACAAAACAGAACAGGGTGTCAAATGTAGAAAACCAACTTATGCTTGCTTAAGGGGACGGGTGAGTTGGGGTGCTGCATAAAACCAGAGATTGAAATGAGCACAGATACAGTTCCATAAGCCAAATATGTAATAGACAAGAGCTACTCCTTGCTCAACGAAGTGGACTCAACACCCCATATTAAACGCCTAAGAATATACCTGACTAGTAAGAATCTACCTGACTAGTAAGAATCTTAAAACCTATGGATTTATATGTCTCCGAAAGAGAATCAAGCGTGTGTACAGTGGCATAAACGCAGCAGTGATAGGATTGCTGAGGTTCGGTGAGCAAATGCAGACCCTTTGAAGTCATATTGCATGGTACCCATTCCATGGGTCTCAACTCTCCCTGTTTAAGGGATTCTTCCTTCAGCTAAAACATGCATGTGGAACCCAGAGTATGATCCACCGTGTGATCGGAAAACGTGTTCAAATGTGTCTCAATTTTCGTTTCCTGGTACTCGGGTGCAACATTCCAGTCGCTTTACTAACACTCTCCCCACTTGGAGAGTCAGTGCCTTTAACCTCCTGTTTGGCCCAGTTTGCAATTTCTGTGGAAAATGAACAGGAATAGGGAGAACCAATGAGAGACTAGGTGGAGGTGTCCAGACGGGCAAATTTAACTCTCATTTCCAACCAGGAAGAGGAATTAACCAAAGGCTCAGCGTGCCGTGCCGGAACCAAACTAGGGCCTGAAGCAATCCTGCGGTGTTGCGGCCAGCTCACAAGAAAGCGAGTTGAAGAAAGGAGCTCAGGGGCACTGTAATTCACAAACCTGCAGAGTTATAAATGACAGCTATCTTCCAAAAATATATTGAATTAGGATGCCAAGAGGAGTTGAAAGCAGGGCAGAATTGCAGGAAACCGATTTCAGGAGGTAGACTGGAATTGCATGTAAAGCATAGGAAAAGAGGCAGAACGTCCACAATGATGCACTTGGCCAAAAAGGGCGTATGCGTTTTTTCCTGAATATATTCAGGAAAAAACGCATACGCCCTTTTTGGCCAACCAAGCAAGCTTGCAAAGGAAATCTGCACTACAATGAAGTCTCACTGCCCCCCGGTCAAAAGGGCCATCTGAAAAAAGTGTAAAATCCAGAAAGGCAGGACAGGCCATTGAGAACTGGGAGCCTTGTTATGCTGATGGGCGGGATGTAAATTGCCAGCAGCCACTCTGGAGAAGTGTATGGTGTTTCCTGAAACATCCAAAAAACAAAGCAACAGAGCCTAGGGCACTTCCACTTATGGTCCTATAGCTTAGGGAAATTAAAATCAAAAAGACACAGCCACCCCAAAGTTTGGGACGGCTCTGTTTACAAGAACCTCATTTACGGTACAAGTTCAATATCACAGAAAGCGAAAAATGGATAAAGAAATTGTGGTACTTACGTACAATGCAATATCACTCAGCAATGAAATCTATGTCAACAGGCCCGTAGCAGCATAATGAGTGGATTCAGGTACGATGATTCTAAGTGAAATTAGTCACACAGAAAAAGAAACATCATAAGATATCACTAATACACGGAATGTAAACTTGGCTACACAAGAACTGAATTACAAAACAGAACAGGGTGTCAAATGTAGAAAACCAACTTATGCTTGCTTAAGGGGACGGGTGAGTTGGGGTGCTGCATAAAACCAGAGATTGAAATGAGCACAGATACCGTTCCATAAGCCAAATATGTAATAGACAAGAGCTACTCCTTGCTCAACGAAGTGGACTCAACACCCCATATTAAACGCCTAAGAATATACCTGACTAGTAAGAATCTACCTGACTAGTAAGAATCTTAAAACCTATGGATTTATATGTCTCTGAAAGAGAATCAAGCGTGTGTACAGCGGCATAAACGCAGCAGTGATAGGATTGGTGAGGTTCGGTGAGCAAATGCAGACCCTTTGAAGTCATATTGCATGGTACCCATTCCATGGGTCTCAACTCTCCATGTTTAAGGGATTCTTCCTTCAGCTAAAACATGCATGTGGAACCAAGAGTATGATCCACCATGTGGTCGGAAAACGTGTTCAAATGTGTCTCAGTTTTTGTCCCCTGGTACTCGGGTGCAACATTCCAGACGCTTTACTAACACTCTCCCCACTTGGAGAGTCAGTGCCTTTAACCTCCTGTTTGGCCCAGTTAGCAATTTCTGCGGAAGATGAACAGGAATAGGGAGAACCAATGAGAGATTAGGTGGAGGTGTCCGGACGGGCAAATTTAACTCTCATTTCCCACCAGGAAGAGGAATTAACCAAAGGCTCAGCATGCCGTGCCGGAACCAAACTAGGGCCTGAAGCAATCCTGCGGTGTTGCGGCCAGCTCACAAGAAAGCGAGTTGAAGAAAGGAGCTCAGGGGCACTGTAATTCACAAACCTGCAGAGTTATAAATGACAGCTATCTTCCAAAAATATATTGAATTAGGATGCCAAGAGGAGTTGAAAGCAGGGCAGAATTGCAGGAAACCGATTTCAGGAGGTAGACTGGAATTGCATGTAAAGCATAGGAAAAGAGGCAGAACGTCCACAATGATGCACTTGGCCAAAAAGGGCGTATGCGTTTTTTCCTGAATATATTCAGGAAAAAACGCATACGCCCTTTTTGGCCAACCAAGCAAGCTTGCAAAGGAAATCTGCACTACAATGAAGTCTCACTGCCCCCCGGTCAAAAGGGCCATCTGAAAAAAGTGTAAAATCCAGAAAGGCAGGACAGGCCATGGAGAACTGGGAGCCTAGTTATGCTGATGGGCGGGATGTAAATTGCCAGCAGCCACTCTGGAGAAGTGTATGGTGTTTCCTGAAACATCCAAAAAACAAAGCAACAGAGCCTAGGGCACTTCCACTTATGGTCCTATAGCTTAGGGAAATTAAAATCAAAAAGACACAGCCACCCCAAATTTTGGAACGGCTCTGTTTACAAGAACCTCGTTTACGGTACAAGTTCAATATCACAGAAAGCGAAAAATGGATAAAGAAACTGTGGTACTTACGTACAATGCAATATCACTCAGCAATGAAATCTATGTCATCAGGCCCGTAGCAGCATAATGAGTGGATTCAGGTACGATGATTCTAAGTGAAATTAGTCACACAGAAAAAGAAACATCATAAGATATCACTAATACACGGAATGTAAACTTGGCTACACAAGAACTGAATTACAAAACAGAACAGGGTGTCAAATGTAGAAAACCAACTTATGCTTGCTTAAGGGGACGGGTGAGTTGGGGTGCTGCATAAAACCAGAGATTGAAATGAGCACAGATACCGTTCCATAAGCCAAATATGTAATAGACAAGAGCTACTCCTTGCTCAACGAAGTGGACTCAACACCCCATATTAAACGCCTAAGAATATACCTGACTAGTAAGAATCTACCTGACTAGTAAGAATCTTAAAACCTATGGATTTATATGTCTCCGAAAGAGAATCAAGCGTGTGTACAGTGGCATAAACGCAGCAGTGATAGGATTGCTGAGGTTCGGTGAGCAAATGCAGACCCTTTGAAGTCATATTGCATGGTACCCATTCCATGGGTCTCAACTCTCCCTGTTTAAGGGATTCTTCCTTCAGCTAAAACATGCATGTGGAACCCAGAGTATGATCCACCGTGTGATCGGAAAACGTGTTCAAATGTGTCTCAGTTTTCGTTTCCTGGTACTCGGGTGCAACATTCCAGACGCTTAACTAACACTCTCCCCACTTGGAGAGTCAGTGCCTTTAACCTCCTGTTTGGCCCAGTTTGCAATTTCTGTGGAAAATGAACAGGAATAGGGAGAACCAATGAGAGACTAGGTGGAGGTGTCCAGACGGGCAAATTTAACTCTCATTTCCAACCAGGAAGAGGAATTAACCAAAGGCTCAGTGTGCCATGCCGGAACCACACTAGGACCAGAAGCAATCCTGCGGTGTTGCGGCCAGCTCACAAGAAAGCGAGTTGAAGAAAGGAGCTCAGGGGCACTGTAATTCACAAACCTGCAGAGTTATAAAGGACAGCTATCTTCCAAAAATATATTGAAGTAAGGCTGCCAAGAGGAGTTGAAAGGGGGGCAGAATTGCAGGAAACCGATTTCAGGAGGTAGACTGGAATTGCATGTAAAGCATAGGAAAAGAGGCAGAACGTCCACAATGATGCACTTGGCCAAAAAGGGCATATGCGTTTTTTCCTGAATATATTCAGGAAAAAACGCATACGCCCTTTTTGGCCAACCAAGCAAGCTTGCAAAGGAAATCTGCACTACAATGAAGTCTCACTGCTCCCCGGTCAAAAGGGCCATCTGAAAAAAGTGTAAAATCCAGAAAGGCAGGACAGGCCATGGAGAACTGGGAGCCTTGTTATGCTGATGGGCGCGATGTAAATTGCCAGTAGCCACTCTGGAGAAGTGTATGGTGTTTCGAGAAACATCCAAAACACAAAGCAACAGAGCCTAGGGCACTTCCACTTATGGTCCTATAGCTTAGGGAAATTAAAATCAAAAAGACACAGCCACCCCAAAGTTTGGGACGGCTCTGTTTACAAGAACCTCGTTTACGGTACAAGTTCAATATCACAGAAAGCGAAAAATGGATAAAGAAATTGTGGTACTTACGTACAATGCAATATCACTCAGCAATGAAATCTATGTCATCAGGCCCGTAGCAGCATAATGAGTGGATTCAGGTACGATGATTCTAAGTGAAATTAGTCACACAGAAAAAGAAACATCATAAGATATCACTAATACACGGAATGTAAACTTGGCTACACAAGAACTGAATTACAAAACAGAACAGGGTGTCAAATGTAGAAAACCAACTTATGCTTGCTTAAGGGGACGGGTGAGTTGGGGTGCTGCATAAAACCAGAGATTGAAATTAGCACAGATACCGTTCCATAAGCCAAATATGTAATAGACAAGAGCTACTCCTTGCTCAACGAAGTGGACTCAACACTCCATATTAAACGCCTAAGAATATACCTGACTAGTAAGAATCTTAAAACCTATGGATTTATATGTCTCCGAAAGAGAATCAAGCGTGTGTACAGCGGCATAAACGCAGCAGTGATAGGATTGCTGAGGTTCGGTGAGCAAATGCAGACCCTTTGAAGTCATATTGCATGGTACCCATTCCATGGGTCTCAACTCTCCATGTTTAAGGGATTCTTCCTTCAGCTAAAACATGCATGTGGAACCCAGAGTATGATCCACCATGTGGTCGGAAAACGTGTTCAAATGTGTCTCAGTTTTCGTCCCCTGGTACTCGGGTGCAACATTCCAGACGCTTTACTAACACTCTCCCCACTTGGAGAGTCAGTGCCTTTAACCTCCTGTTTGGCCCAGTTAGCAATTTCTGCGGAAGATGAACAGGAATAGGGAGAACCAATGAGAGATTAGGTGGAGGTGTCCGGACGGGCCAATTTAACTCTCATTTCCCACCAGGAAGAGGAATTAACCAAAGGCCCAGCATGCCGTGCCGGAACCAAACTAGGGCCTGAAGCAATCCTGCGGTGTTGCGGCCAGCTCACAAGAAAGCGAGTTGAAGAAAGGAGCTCAGGGGCACTGTAATTCACAAACCTGCAGAGTTATAAATGACAGCTATCTTCCAAAAATATATTGAAGTAAGGCTGCCAAGAGGAGTTGAAAGCGGGGCAGAATTGCAGGAAACCGATTTCAGGAGGTAGACTGGAATTGCATGTAAAGCATAGGAAAAGAGGCAGAACGTCCACAATGATGCACTTGGCCAAAAAGGGCGTATGCGTTTTTTCCTGAATATATTCAGGAAAAAACGCATACGCCCTTTTTGGCCAACCAAGCAAGCTTGCAAAGGAAATCTGCACTACAACGAAGTCTCACTGCTCCCCGGTCAAAAGGGCCATCTGAAAAAAGTGTAAAATCCAGAAAGGCAGGACAGGCCATGGAGAACTGGGAGCCTAGTTATGCTGATGGGTGGGATGTAAATTGCCAGCAGCCACTCTGGAGAAGTGTATGGTGTTTCCTGAAACATCCAAAAAACAAAGCAACAGAGCCTAGGGCACTTCCACTTATTGTCCTATAGCTTAGGGAAATTAAAATCAAAAAGACACAGCCACCCCAAAGTTTGGGACGGCTCTGTTTACAAGAACCTCGTTTACGGTACAAGTTCAATATCACAGAAAGCGAAAAATGGATAAAGAAATTGTGGTACTTACGTACAATGCAATATCACTCAGCAATGAAATCTATGTCAACAGGCCCGTAGCAGCATAATGAGTGGATTCAGGTACGATGATTCTAAGTGAAATTAGTCACACAGAAAAAGAAACATCATAAGATATCACTAATACACGGAATGTAAACTTGGCTACACAAGAACTGAATTACAAAACAGAACAGGGTGTCAAATGTAGAAAACCAACTTATGCTTGCTTAAGGGGACGGGTGAGTTGGGGTGCTGCATAAAACCAGAGATTGAAATTAGCACAGATACCGTTCCATAAGCCAAATATGTAATAGACAAGAGCTACTCCTTGCTCAACGAAGTGGACTCAACACTCCATATTAAACGCCTAAGAATTTACCTGACTAGTAAGAATCTTAAAACCTATGGATTTATATGTCTCCGAAAGAGAATCAAGCGTGTGTACAGCGGCATAAACGCAGCAGTGATAGGATTGCTGAGGTTCGGTGAGCAAATGCAGACCCTTTGAAGTCATATTGCATGGTACCCATTCCATGGGTCTCAACTCTCCAGGTTTAATGGATTCTTCCTTCAGCTAAAACATGCATGTGGAACCCAGAGTATGATTAACCGTGTGATCGGGAAACGTGTTCAAATGTGTCTCAGTTTTCGTCCCCTGGTACTCGGGTGCAACATTCCAGACGCTTTACTAACACTCTCCCCACTTGGAGAGTCAGTGCCTTTAACCTCCTGTTTGGCCCAGTTTGCAATTTCTGTGGAAAATGAACAGGAATAGGGAGAACCAATGAGAGACTAGGTGGAGGTGTCCGGACGGGCAAATTTAACTCTCATTTCCCACCAGGAAGAGGAATTAACCAAAGGCTCAGCATGCCGTGCCGGAACCAAACTAGGGCCTGAAGCAATCCTGCGGTGTTGCGGCCAGCTCACAAGAAAGCGAGTTGAAGAAAGGAGCTCAGGGGCACTGTAATTCACAAACATGCAGAGTTATAAATGACAGCTATCTTCCAAAAATATATTGAAGTAAGGCTGCCAAGAGGACTTGAAAGCGGGGCAGAATTGCAGGAAACCGATTTCAGGAGGTAGACTGGAATTGCATGTAAAGCATAGGAAAAGAGGCAGAAAGTCCACAATGATGCACTTGGCCAAAAAGGGCGTATGCGTTTTTTCCTGAATATATTCAGGAAAAAACGCATACGCCCTTTTTGGCCAACCAAGCAAGCTTGCAAAGGAAATCTGCACTACAATGAAGTCTCACTGCCCCCCGGTCAAAAGGGCCATCTGAAAAAAGTGTAAAATCCAGAAAGGCAGGACAGGCCATGGAGAACTGGGAGCCTAGTTATGCTGATGGGCGGGATGTAAATTGCCAGCAGCCACTCTGGAGAAGTGTATGGTGTTTCCTGAAACATCCAAAAAACAAAGCAACAGAGCCTAGGGCACTTCCACTTATGGTCCTATAGCTTAGGGAAATTAAAATCAAAAAGACACAGCCACCCCAAAGTTTGGGACGGCTCTGTTTACAAGAACCTCGTTTACGGTACAAGTTCAATATCACAGAAAGCTAAAAATGGATAAAGAAACTGTGGTACTTACGTACAATGCAATATCACTCAGCAATGAAATCTATGTCATCAGGCCCGTAGCAGCATAATGAGTGGATTCAGGTACGATGATTCTAAGTGAAATTAGTCACACAGAAAAAGAAACATCATAAGATATCACTAATACACGGAATGTAAACTTGGCTACACAAGAACTGAATTACAAAACAGAACAGGGTGTCAAATGTAGAAAACCAACTTATGCTTGCTTAAGGGGACGGGTGAGTTGGGGTGCTGCATAAAACCAGAGATTGAAATGAGCACAGATACCGTTCCATAAGCCAAATATGTAATAGACAAGAGCTACTCCTTGCTCAACGAAGTGGACTCAACACCCCATATTAAACGCCTAAGAATATACCTGACTAGTAAGAATCTACCTGACTAGTAAGAATCTTAAAACCTATGGATTTATATGTCTCTGAAAGAGAATCAAGCGTGTGTACAGTGGCATAAACGCAGCAGTGATAGGATTGCTGAGGTTCGGTGAGCAAATGCAGACCCTTTGAAGTCATATTGCATGGTACCCATTCCATGGGTCTCAACTCTCCCTGTTTAAGGGATTCTTCCTTCAGCTAAAACATGCATGTGGAACCCAGAGTATGATTCACCGTGTGATCGGAAAACGTGTTCAAATGTGTCTCAATTTTCGTTTCCTGGTACTCGGGTGCAACATTCCAGACGCTTTACTAACACTCTCCCCACTTGGAGAGTCAGTGCCTTTAACCTCCTGTTTGGCCCAGTTGGCAATTTTTGTGGAAAATGAACAGGAATAGGGAGAACCAATGAGAGACTAGGTGGAGGTGTCCAGACGGGCAAATTTAACTCTCATTTCCAACCAGGAAGAGGAATTAACCAAAGGCTCAGTGTGCCATGCCGGAACCACACTAGGACCAGAAGCAATCCTGCGGTATTGCGGCCAGCTCACAAGAAAGCGAGTTGAAGAAAGGAGCTCAGGGGCACTGTAATTCACAAACCTGCAGAGTTATAAAGGACAGCTATCTTCCAAAAATATATTGAAGTAAGGCTGCCAAGAGGAGTTGAAAGGGGGGCAGAATTGCAGGAAACCGATTTCAGGAGGTAGACTGGAATTGCATGTAAAGCATAGGAAAAGAGGCAGAACGTCCACAATGATGCACTTGGCCAAAAAGGGCGTATGCGTTTTTTCCTGAATATATTCAGGAAAAAACGCATACGCCCTTTTTGGCCAACCAAGCAAGCTTGCAAAGGAAATCTGCACTACAATGAAGTCTCACTGCCCCCCGGTCAAAAGGGCCATCTGAAAAAAGTGTAAAATCCAGAAAGGCAGGACAGGCCATGGAGAACTGGGAGCCTAGTTATGCTGATGGGCGGGATGTAAATTGCCAGCAGCCACTCTGGAGAAGTGTATGGTATTTCCTGAAACATCCAAAAAACAAAGCAACAGAGCCTAGGGCACTTCCACTTATGGTCCTATAGCTTAGGGAAATTAAAATCAAAAAGACACAGCCACCCCAAAGTTTGGGACGGCTCTGTTTACAAGAACCTCGTTTACGGTACAAGTTCAATATCACAGAAAGCGAAAAATGGATAAAGAAATTGTGGTACTTACGTACAATGCAATATCACTCAGCAATGAAATCTATGTCAACAGGCCCGTAGCAGCATAATGAGTGGATTCAGGTACGATGATTCTAAGTGAAATTAGTCACACAGAAAAAGAAACATCATAAGATATCACTAATACACGGAATGTAAACTTGGCTACACAAGAACTGAATTACAAAACAGAACAGGGTGTCAAATGTAGAAAACCAACTTATGCTTGCTAAAGGGGACGGGTGAGTTGGGGTGCTGCATAAAACCAGAGATTGAAATGAGCACAGATACCGTTCCATAAGCCAAATATGTAATAGACAAGAGCTACTCCTTGCTCAACGAAGTGGACTCAACACCCCATATTAAACGCCTAAGAATATACCTGACTAGTAAGAATCTACCTGACTAGTAAGAATCTTAAAACCTATGGATTTATATGTCTCCGAAAGAGAATCAAGTGTGTGTACAGCGGCATAAACGCAGCAGTGATAGGATTGGTGAGGTTCGGTGAGCAAATGCAGACCCTTTGAAGTCATATTGCATGGTACCCATTCCATGGGTCTCAACTCTCCATGTTTAAGGGATTCTTCCTTCAGCTAAAACATGCATGTGGAACCCAGAGTATGATCCACCATGTGGTCGGAAAACGTGTTCAAATGTGTCTCAGTTTTCGTCCCCTGGTACTCGGGTGCAACATTCCAGACGCTTTACTAACACTCTCCCCACTTGGAGAGTCAGTGCCTTTAACCTCCTGTTTGGCCCAGTTAGCAATTTCTGCGGAAGATGAACAGGAATAGGGAGAACCAATGAGAGATTAGGTGGAGGTGTCCGGACGGGCCAATTTAACTCTCATTTCCCACCAGGAAGAGGAATTAACCAAAGGCTCAGCATGCCGTGCCGGAACCAAACTAGGGCCTGAAGCAATCCTGCGGTGTTGCGGCCAGCTCACAAGAAAGCGAGTTGAAGAAAGGAGCTCAGGGGCACTGTAATTCACAAACCTGCAGAGTTATAAATGACAGCTATCTTCCAAAAATATATTGAATTAGGATGCCAAGAGGAGTTGAAAGCAGGGCAGAATTGCAGGAAACCGATTTCAGGAGGTAGACTGGAATTGCATGTAAAGCATAGGAAAAGAGGCAGAACGTCCACAATGATGCACTTGGCCAAAAAGGGCGTATGCGTTTTTTCCTGAATATATTCAGGAAAAAACGCATACGCCCTTTTTGGCCAACCAAGTAAGCTTGCAAAGGAAATCTGCACTACAATGAAGTCTCACTGCCCCCCGGTCAAAAGGGCCATCTGAAAAAAGTGTAAAATCCAGAAAGGCAGGACAGGCCATGGAGAACTGGGAGCCTAGTTATGCTGATGGGCGGGATGTAAATTGCCAGCAGCCACTCTGGAGAAGTGTATGGTGTTTCCTGAAACATCCAAAAAACAAAGCAACAGAGCCTAGGGCACTTCCACTTATGGTCCTATAGCTTAGGGAAATTAAAATCAAAAAGACACAGCCACCCCAAAGTTTGGGACGGCTCTGTTTACAAGAACCTCGTTTACGGTACAAGTTCAATATCACAGAAAGCGAAAAATGGATAAAGAAACTGTGGTACTTACGTACAATGCAATATCACTCAGCAATGAAATCTATGTCATCAGGCCCGTAGCAGCATAATGAGTGGATTCAGGTACGATGATTCTAAGTGAAATTAGTCACACAGAAAAAGAAACATCATAAGATATCACTAATACACGGAATGTAAACTTGGCTACACAAGAACTGGATTACAAAACAGAACAGGGTGTCAAATGTAGAAAACCAACTTATGCTTGCTTAAGGGGACGGGTGAGTTGGGGTGCTGCATAAAACCAGAGATTGAAATGAGCACAGATACAGTTCCATAAGCCAAATATGTAATAGACAAGAGCTACTCCTTGCTCAACGAAGTGGACTCAACACCCCATATTAAACGCCTAAGAATATACCTGACTAGTAAGAATCTACCTGACTAGTAAGAATCTTAAAACCTATGGATTTATATGTCTCCGAAAGAGAATCAAGCGTGTGTACAGTGGCATAAACGCAGCAGTGATAGGATTGCTGAGGTTCGGTGAGCAAATGCAGACCCTTTGAAGTCATATTGCATGGTACCCATTCCATGGGTCTCAACTCTCCCTGTTTAAGGGATTCTTCCTTCAGCTAAAACATGCATGTGGAACCCAGAGTATGATCCACCGTGTGATCGGAAAACGTGTTCAAATGTGTCTCAATTTTCGTTTCCTGGTACTCGGGTGCAACATTCCAGTCGCTTTACTAACACTCTCCCCACTTGGAGAGTCAGTGCCTTTAACCTCCTGTTTGGCCCAGTTTGCAATTTCTGTGGAAAATGAACACGAATAGGGAGAACCAATGAGAGACTAGGTGGAGGTGTCCAGACGGGCAAATTTAACTCTCATTTCCAACCAGGAAGAGGAATTAACCAAAGGCTCAGCGTGCCGTGCCGGAACCAAACTAGGGCCTGAAGCAATCCTGCGGTGTTGCGGCCAGCTCACAAGAAAGCGAGTTGAAGAAAGGAGCTCAGGGGCACTGTAATTCACAAACCTGCAGAGTTATAAATGACAGCTATCTTCCAAAAATATATTGAATTAGGATGCCAAGAGGAGTTGAAAGCAGGGCAGAATTGCAGGAAACCGATTTCAGGAGGTAGACTGGAATTGCATGTAAAGCATAGGAAAAGAGGCAGAACGTCCACAATGATGCACTTGGCCAAAAAGGGCGTATGCGTTTTTTCCTGAATATATTCAGGAAAAAACGCATACGCCCTTTTTGGCCAACCAAGCAAGCTTGCAAAGGAAATCTGCACTACAATGAAGTCTCACTGCCCCCCGGTCAAAAGGGCCATCTGAAAAAAGTGTAAAATCCAGAAAGGCAGGACAGGCCATTGAGAACTGGGAGCCTTGTTATGCTGATGGGCGGGATGTAAATTGCCAGCAGCCACTCTGGAGAAGTGTATGGTGTTTCCTGAAACATCCAAAAAACAAAGCAACAGAGCCTAGGGCACTTCCACTTATGGTCCTATAGCTTAGGGAAATTAAAATCAAAAAGACACAGCCACCCCAAAGTTTGGGACGGCTCTGTTTACAAGAACCTCATTTACGGTACAAGTTCAATATCACAGAAAGCGAAAAATGGATAAAGAAATTGTGGTACTTACGTACAATGCAATATCACTCAGCAATGAAATCTATGTCATCAGGCCCGTAGCAGCATAATGAGTGGATTCAGGTACGATGATTCTAAGTGAAATTAGTCACACAGAAAAAGAAACATCATAAGATATCACTAATACACGGAATGTAAACTTGGCTACACAAGAACTGAATTACAAAACAGAACAGGGTGTCAAATGTAGAAAACCAACTTATGCTTGCTTAAGGGGACGGGTGAGTTGGGGTGCTGCATAAAACCAGAGATTGAAATGAGCACAGATACCGTTCCATAAGCCAAATATGTAATAGACAAGAGCTACTCCTTGCTCAACGAAGTGGACTCAACACCCCATATTAAACGCCTAAGAATATACCTGACTAGTAAGAATCTACCTGACTAGTAAGAATCTTAAAACCTATGGATTTATATGTCTCTGAAAGAGAATCAAGCGTGTGTACAGCGGCATAAACGCAGCAGTGATAGGATTGGTGAGGTTCGGTGAGCAAATGCAGACCCTTTGAAGTCATATTGCATGGTACCCATTCCATGGGTCTCAACTCTCCATGTTTAAGGGATTCTTCCTTCAGCTAAAACATGCATGTGGAACCAAGAGTATGATCCACCATGTGGTCGGAAAACGTGTTCAAATGTGTCTCAGTTTTTGTCCCCTGGTACTCGGGTGCAACATTCCAGACGCTTTACTAACACTCTCCCCACTTGGAGAGTCAGTGCCTTTAACCTCCTGTTTGGCCCAGTTAGCAATTTCTGCGGAAGATGAACAGGAATAGGGAGAACCAATGAGAGATTAGGTGGAGGTGTCCGGACGGGCAAATTTAACTCTCATTTCCCACCAGGAAGAGGAATTAACCAAAGGCTCAGCATGCCGTGCCGGAACCAAACTAGGGCCTGAAGCAATCCTGCGGTGTTGCGGCCAGCTCACAAGAAAGCGAGTTGAAGAAAGGAGCTCAGGGGCACTGTAATTCACAAACCTGCAGAGTTATAAATGACAGCTATCTTCCAAAAATATATTGAATTAGGATGCCAAGAGGAGTTGAAAGCAGGGCAGAATTGCAGGAAACCGATTTCAGGAGGTAGACTGGAATTGCATGTAAAGCATAGGAAAAGAGGCAGAACGTCCACAATGATGCACTTGGCCAAAAAGGGCGTATGCGTTTTTTCCTGAATATATTCAGGAAAAAACGCATACGCCCTTTTTGGCCAACCAAGCAAGCTTGCAAAGGAAATCTGCACTACAATGAAGTCTCACTGCCCCCCGGTCAAAAGGGCCATCTGAAAAAAGTGTAAAATCCAGAAAGGCAGGACAGGCCATGGAGAACTGGGAGCCTAGTTATGCTGATGGGCGGGATGTAAATTGCCAGCAGCCACTCTGGAGAAGTGTATGGTGTTTCCTGAAACATCCAAAAAACAAAGCAACAGAGCCTAGGGCACTTCCACTTATGGTCCTATAGCTTAGGGAAATTAAAATCAAAAAGACACAGCCACCCCAAATTTTGGAACGGCTCTGTTTACAAGAACCTCGTTTACGGTACAAGTTCAATATCACAGAAAGCGAAAAATGGATAAAGAAACTGTGGTACTTACGTACAATGCAATATCACTCAGCAATGAAATCTATGTCATCAGGCCCGTAGCAGCATAATGAGTGGATTCAGGTACGATGATTCTAAGTGAAATTAGTCACACAGAAAAAGAAACATCATAAGATATCACTAATACACGGAATGTAAACTTGGCTACACAAGAACTGAATTACAAAACAGAACAGGGTGTCAAATGTAGAAAACCAACTTATGCTTGCTTAAGGGGACGGGTGAGTTGGGGTGCTGCATAAAACCAGAGATTGAAATGAGCACAGATACCGTTCCATAAGCCAAATATGTAATAGACAAGAGCTACTCCTTGCTCAACGAAGTGGACTCAACACCCCATATTAAACGCCTAAGAATATACCTGACTAGTAAGAATCTACCTGACTAGTAAGAATCTTAAAACCTATGGATTTATATGTCTCCGAAAGAGAATCAAGCGTGTGTACAGTGGCATAAACGCAGCAGTGATAGGATTGCTGAGGTTCGGTGAGCAAATGCAGACCCTTTGAAGTCATATTGCATGGTACCCATTCCATGGGTCTCAACTCTCCCTGTTTAAGGGATTCTTCCTTCAGCTAAAACATGCATGTGGAACCCAGAGTATGATCCACCGTGTGATCGGAAAACGTGTTCAAATGTGTCTCAATTTTCGTTTCCTGGTACTCGGGTGCAACATTCCAGACGCTTAACTAACACTCTCCCCACTTGGAGAGTCAGTGCCTTTAACCTCCTGTTTGGCCCAGTTTGCAATTTCTGTGGAAAATGAACAGGAATAGGGAGAACCAATGAGAGACTAGGTGGAGGTGTCCAGACGGGCAAATTTAACTCTCATTTCCAACCAGGAAGAGGAATTAACCAAAGGCTCAGTGTGCCATGCCGGAACCACACTAGGACCAGAAGCAATCCTGCGGTGTTGCGGCCAGCTCACAAGAAAGCGAGTTGAAGAAAGGAGCTCAGGGGCACTGTAATTCACAAACCTGCAGAGTTATAAAGGACAGCTATCTTCCAAAAATATATTGAAGTAAGGCTGCCAAGAGGAGTTGAAAGGGGGGCAGAATTGCAGGAAACCGATTTCAGGAGGTAGACTGGAATTGCATGTAAAGCATAGGAAAAGAGGCAGAACGTCCACAATGATGCACTTGGCCAAAAAGGGCATATGCGTTTTTTCCTGAATATATTCAGGAAAAAACGCATACGCCCTTTTTGGCCAACCAAGCAAGCTTGCAAAGGAAATCTGCACTACAATGAAGTCTCACTGCTCCCCGGTCAAAAGGGCCATCTGAAAAAAGTGTAAAATCCAGAAAGGCAGGACAGGCCATGGAGAACTGGGAGCCTTGTTATGCTGATGGGCGCGATGTAAATTGCCAGTAGCCACTCTGGAGAAGTGTATGGTGTTTCGAGAAACATCCAAAACACAAAGCAACAGAGCCTAGGGCACTTCCACTTATGGTCCTATAGCTTAGGGAAATTAAAATCAAAAAGACACAGCCACCCCAAAGTTTGGGACGGCTCTGTTTACAAGAACCTCGTTTACGGTACAAGTTCAATATCACAGAAAGCGAAAAATGGATAAAGAAATTGTGGTACTTACGTACAATGCAATATCACTCAGCAATGAAATCTATGTCATCAGGCCCGTAGCAGCATAATGAGTGGATTCAGGTACGATGATTCTAAGTGAAATTAGTCACACAGAAAAAGAAACATCATAAGATATCACTAATACACGGAATGTAAACTTGGCTACACAAGAACTGAATTACAAAACAGAACAGGGTGTCAAATGTAGAAAACCAACTTATGCTTGCTTAAGGGGACGGGTGAGTTGGGGTGCTGCATAAAACCAGAGATTGAAATTAGCACAGATACCGTTCCATAAGCCAAATATGTAATAGACAAGAGCTACTCCTTGCTCAACGAAGTGGACTCAACACTCCATATTAAACGCCTAAGAATATACCTGACTAGTAAGAATCTTAAAACCTATGGATTTATATGTCTCCGAAAGAGAATCAAGCGTGTGTACAGCGGCATAAACGCAGCAGTGATAGGATTGCTGAGGTTCGGTGAGCAAATGCAGACCCTTTGAAGTCATATTGCATGGTACCCATTCCATGGGTCTCAACTCTCCATGTTTAAGGGATTCTTCCTTCAGCTAAAACATGCATGTGGAACCCAGAGTATGATCCACCATGTGGTCGGAAAACGTGTTCAAATGTGTCTCAGTTTTCGTCCCCTGGTACTCGGGTGCAACATTCCAGACGCTTTACTAACACTCTCCCCACTTGGAGAGTCAGTGCCTTTAACCTCCTGTTTGGCCCAGTTAGCAATTTCTGCGGAAGATGAACAGGAATAGGGAGAACCAATGAGAGATTAGGTGGAGGTGTCCGGACGGGCCAATTTAACTCTCATTTCCCACCAGGAAGAGGAATTAACCAAAGGCCCAGCATGCCGTGCCGGAACCAAACTAGGGCCTGAAGCAATCCTGCGGTGTTGCGGCCAGCTCACAAGAAAGCGAGTTGAAGAAAGGAGCTCAGGGGCACTGTAATTCACAAACCTGCAGAGTTATAAATGACAGCTATCTTCCAAAAATATATTGAAGTAAGGCTGCCAAGAGGAGTTGAAAGCGGGGCAGAATTGCAGGAAACCGATTTCAGGAGGTAGACTGGAATTGCATGTAAAGCATAGGAAAAGAGGCAGAACGTCCACAATGATGCACTTGGCCAAAAAGGGCGTATGCGTTTTTTCCTGAATATATTCAGGAAAAAACGCATACGCCCTTTTTGGCCAACCAAGCAAGCTTGCAAAGGAAATCTGCACTACAACGAAGTCTCACTGCTCCCCGGTCAAAAGGGCCATCTGAAAAAAGTGTAAAATCCAGAAAGGCAGGACAGGCCATGGAGAACTGGGAGCCTAGTTATGCTGATGGGTGGGATGTAAATTGCCAGCAGCCACTCTGGAGAAGTGTATGGTGTTTCCTGAAACATCCAAAAAACAAAGCAACAGAGCCTAGGGCACTTCCACTTATTGTCCTATAGCTTAGGGAAATTAAAATCAAAAAGACACAGCCACCCCAAAGTTTGGGACGGCTCTGTTTACAAGAACCTCGTTTACGGTACAAGTTCAATATCACAGAAAGCGAAAAATGGATAAAGAAATTGTGGTACTTACGTACAATGCAATATCACTCAGCAATGAAATCTATGTCAACAGGCCCGTAGCAGCATAATGAGTGGATTCAGGTACGATGATTCTAAGTGAAATTAGTCACACAGAAAAAGAAACATCATAAGATATCACTAATACACAGAATGTAAACTTGGCTACACAAGAACTGAATTACAAAACAGAACAGGGTGTCAAATGTAGAAAACCAACTTATGCTTGCTTAAGGGGACGGGTGAGTTGGGGTGCTGCATAAAACCAGAGATTGAAATGAGCACAGATACCGTTCCATAAGCCAAATATGTAATAGACAAGAGCTACTCCTTGCTCAACGAAGTGGACTCAACACTCCATATTAAACGCCTAAGAATATACCTGACTAGTAAGAATCTTAAAACCTATGGATTTATATGTCTCCGAAAGACAATCAAGCGTGTGTACAGCGGCATAAACGCAGCAGTGATAGGATTGCTGAGGTTCGGTGAGCAAATGCAGACCCTTTGAAGTCATATTGCATGGTACCCATTCCATGGGTCTCAACTCTCCGGGTTTAATGGATTCTTCCTTCAGCTAAAACATGCATGTGGAACCCAGAGTATGATCCACCGTGTGATCGGGAAACGTGTTCAAATGTGTCTCAGTTTTCGTCCCCTGGTACTCGGGTGCAACATTCCAGACGCTTTACTAACACTCTCCCCACTTGGAGAGTCAGTGCCTTTAACCTCCTGTTTGGCCCAGTTTGCAATTTCTGTGGAAAATGAACAGGAATAGGGAGAACCAATGAGAGACTAGGTGGAGGTGTCCAGACGGGCAAATTTAACTCTCATTTCCAACCAGGAAGAGGAATTAACCAAAGGCTCAGCGTGCCATGCCGGAACCACAGTAGGACCAGAAGCAATCATGCGGTGTTGCGGCCAGCTCACAAGAAAGCGAGTTGAAGAAAGGAGCTCAGGGGCACTGTAATTCACAAACCTGCAGAGTTATAAAGGACAGCTATCTTCCAAAAATATATTGAAGTAAGGCTGCCAAGAGGAGTTGAAAGGGGGGCAGAATTGCAGGAAACCGATTTCAGGAGGTAGACTGGAATTGCATGTAAAGCATAGGAAAAGAGGCAGAACGTCCACAATGATGCACTTGGCCAAAAAGGGCGTATGCGTTTTTTCCTGAATATATTCAGGAAAAAACGCATACGCCCTTTTTGGCCAACCAAGCAAGCTTGCAAAGGAAATCTGCACTACAATGAAGTCTCACTGCTCCCCGGTCAAAAGGGCCATCTGAAAAAAGTGTAAAATCCAGAAAGACAGGACAGGCCATGGAGAACTGGGAGCCTAGTTATGCTGATGGGTGGGATGTAAATTGCCAGCAGCCACTCTGGAGAAGTGTATGGTGTTTCCTGAAACATCCAAAAAACAAAGCAACAGAGCCTAGGGCACTTCCACTTATTGTCCTATAGCTTAGGGAAATTAAAATCAAAAAGACACAGCCACCCCAAAGTTTGGGACGGCTCTGTTTACAAGAACCTCGTTTACGGTACAAGTTCAATATCACAGAAAGCGAAAAATGGATAAAGAAATTGTGGTACTTACGTACAATGCAATATCACTCAGCAATGAAATCTATGTCAACAGGCCCGTAGCAGCATAATGAGTGGATTCAGGTACGATGATTCTAAGTGAAATTAGTCACACAGAAAAAGAAACATCATAAGATATCACTAATACACGGAATGTAAACTTGGCTACACAAGAACTGAATTACAAAACAGAACAGGGTGTCAAATGTAGAAAACCAACTTATGCTTGCTTAAGGGGACGGGTGAGTTGGGGTGCTGCATAAAACCAGAGATTGAAATTAGCACAGATACCGTTCCATAAGCCAAATATGTAATAGACAAGAGCTACTCCTTGCTCAACGAAGTGGACTCAACACTCCATATTAAACGCCTAAGAATATACCTGACTAGTAAGAATCTTAAAACCTATGGATTTATATGTCTCCGAAAGAGAATCAACCGTGTGTACAGCGGTATAAACGCAGCAGTGATAGGATTGCTGAGGTTCGGTGAGCAAATGCAGACCCTTTGAAGTCATATTGCATGGTACCCATTCCATGGGTCTCAACTCTCCAGGTTTAATGGATTCTTCCTTCAGCTAAAACATGCATGTGGAACCCAGAGTATGATCAACCGTGTGATCGGGAAACGTGTTCAAATGTGTCTCAGTTTTCGTCCCCTGGTACTCGGGTGCAACATTCCAGACGCTTTACTAACACTCTCCCCACTTGGAGAGTCAGTGCCTTTAACCTCCTGTTTGGCCCAGTTTGCAATTTCTGTGGAAAATGAACAGGAATAGGGAGAACCAATGAGAGACTAGGTGGAGGTGTCCGGACGGGCAAATTTAACTCTCATTTCCCACCAGGAAGAGGAATTAACCAAAGGCTCAGCATGCCGTGCCGGAACCAAACTAGGGCCTGAAGCAATCCTGCGGTGTTGCGGCCAGCTCACAAGAAAGCGAGTTGAAGAAAGGAGCTCAGGGGCACTGTAATTCACAAACATGCAGAGTTATAAATGACAGCTATCTTCCAAAAATATATTGAAGTAAGGCTGCCAAGAGGACTTGAAAGCGGGGCAGAATTGCAGGAAACCGATTTCAGGAGGTAGACTGGAATTGCATGTAAAGCATAGGAAAAGAGGCAGAACGTCCACAATGATGCACTTGGCCAAAAAGGGCGTATGCGTTTTTTCCTGAATATATTCAGGAAAAAACGCATACGCCCTTTTTGGCCAACCAAGCAAGCTTGCAAAGGAAATCTGCACTACAATGAAGTCTCACTGCCCCCCGGTCAAAAGGGCCATCTGAAAAAAGTGTAAAATCCAGAAAGGCAGGACAGGCCATGGAGAACTGGGAGCCTAGTTATGCTGATGGGCGGGATGTAAATTGCCAGCAGCCACTCTGGAGAAGTGTATGGTGTTTCCTGAAACATCCAAAAAACAAAGCAACAGAGCCTAGGGCACTTCCACTTATGGTCCTATAGCTTAGGGAAATTAAAATCAAAAAGACACAGCCACCCCAAAGTTTGGGACGGCTCTGTTTACAAGAACCTCGTTTACGGTACAAGTTCAATATCACAGAAAGCGAAAAATGGATAAAGAAATTGTGGTACTTACGTACAATGCAATATCACTCAGCAATGAAATCTATGTCATCAGGCCCGTAGCAGCATAATGAGTGGATTCAGGTACGATGATTCTAAGTGAAATTAGTCACACAGAAAAAGAAACATCATAAGATATCACTAATACACGGAATGTAAACTTGGCTACACAAGAACTGAATTACAAAACAGAACAGGGTGTCAAATGTAGAAAACCAACTTATGCTTGCTTAAGGGGACGGGTGAGTTGGGGTGCTGCATAAAACCAGAGATTGAAATGAGCACAGATACCGTTCCATAAGCCAAATATGTAATAGACAATAGCTACTCCTTGCTCAACGAAGTGGACTCAACACCCCATATTAAACGCCTAAGAATATATCTGACTAGTAAGAATCTTAAAACCTATGGATTTATATGTCTCCGAAAGAGAATCAAGCGTGTGTACAGCGGCATAAACGCAGCAGTGATAGGATTGCTGAGGTTCGGTGAGCAAATGCAGACCCTTTGAAATCATATTGCATGGTACCCATTCCATGGGTCTCAACTCTCCCTGTTTAAGGGATTCTTCCTTCAGCTAAAACATGCATGTGGAACCCAGAGTATGATCCACCGTGTGATCGGAAAACGTGTTCAAATGTGTCTCAATTTTCGTTTCCTGGTACTCGGGTGCAACATTCCAGACGCTTTACTAACACTCTCCCCACTTGGAGAGTCAGTGCCTTTAACCTCCTGTTTGGCCCAGTTTGCAATTTCTGTGGAAAATGAACAGGAATAGGGAGAACCAATGAGAGACTAGGTGGAGGTGTCCAGACGGGCAAATTTAACTCTCATTTCCAACCAGGAAGAGGAATTAACCAAAGGCTCAGCGTGCCATGCCGGAACCACACTAGGACCAGAAGCAATCCTGCGGTGTTGCGGCCAGCTCACAAGAAAGCGAGTTGAAGAAAGGAGCTCAGGGGCACTGTAATTCACAAACCTGCAGAGTTATAAAGGACAGCTATCTTCCAAAAATATATTGAAGTAAGGCTGCCAAGAGGAGTTGAAAGGGGGGCAGAATTGCAGGAAACCGATTTCAGGAGGTAGACTGGAATTGCATGTAAAGCATAGGAAAAGAGGCAGAACGTCCACAATGATGCACTTGGCCAAAAAGGGCGTATGCGTTTTTTCCTGAATATATTCAGGAAAAAACGCATACGCCCTTTTTGGCCAACCAAGCAAGCTTGCAAAGGAAATCTGCACTACAATGAAGTCTCACTGCTCCCCGGTCAAAAGGGCCATCTGAAAAAAGTGTAAAATCCAGAAAGACAGGACAGGCCATGGAGAACTGGGAGCCTAGTTATGCTGATGGGTGGGATGTAAATTGCCAGCAGCCACTCTGGAGAAGTGTATGGTGTTTCCTGAAACATCCAAAAAACAAAGCAACAGAGCCTAGGGCACTTCCACTTATGGTCCTATAGCTTAGGGAAATTAAAATCAAAAAGACACAGCCACCCCAAAGTTTGGGACGGCTCTGTTTACAAGAACCTCGTTTACGGTACAAGTTCAATATCACAGAAAGCGAAAAATGGATAAAGAAATTGTGGTACTTACGTACAATGCAATATCACTCAGCAATGAAATCTATGTCAACAGGCCCGTAGCAGCATAATGAGTGGATTCAGGTACGATGATTCTAAGTGAAATTAGTCACACAGAAAAAGAAACATCATAAGATATCACTAATACACGGAATGTAAACTTGGCTACACAAGAACTGAATTACAAAACAGAACAGGGTGTCAAATGTAGAAAACCAACTTATGCTTGCTTAAGGGGACGGGTGAGTTGGGGTGCGGCATAAAACCAGAGATTGAAATTAGCACAGATACCGTTCCATAAGCCAAATATGTAATAGACAAGAGCTACTCCTTGCTCAACGAAGTGGACTCAACACTCCATATTAAACGCCTAAGAATTTACCTGACTAGTAAGAATCTTAAAACCTATGGATTTATATGTCTCCGAAAGAGAATCAAGCGTGTGTACAGCGGCATAAACGCAGCAGTGATAGGATTGCTGAGGTTCGGTGAGCAAATGCAGACCCTTTGAAGTCATATTGCATGGTACCCATTCCATGGGTCTCAACTCTCCAGGTTTAATGGATTCTTCCTTCAGCTAAAACATGCATGTGGAACCCAGAGTATGATCAACCGTGTGATCGGGAAACGTGTTCAAATGTGTCTCAGTTTTCGTCCCCTGGTACTCGGGTGCAACATTCCAGACGCTTTACTAACACTCTCCCCACTTGGAGAGTCAGTGCCTTTAACCTCCTGTTTGGCCCAGTTTGCAATTTCTGTGGAAAATGAACAGGAATAGGGAGAACCAATGAGAGACTAGGTGGAGGTGTCCAGACGGGCAAATTTAACTCTCATTTCCAACCAGGAAGAGGAATTAACCAAAGGCTCAGCGTGCCGTGCCGGAACCAAACTAGGGCCTGAAGCAATCCTGCGGTGTTGCGGCCAGCTCACAAGAAAGCGAGTTGAAGAAAGGAGCTCAGGGGCACTGTAATTCACAAACCTGCAGAGTTATAAATGACAGCTATCTTCCAAAAATATATTGAATTAGGATGCCAAGAGGAGTTGAAAGCAGGGCAGAATTGCAGGAAACCGATTTCAGGAGGTAGACTGGAATTGCATGTAAAGCATAGGAAAAGAGGCAGAACGTCCACAATGATGCACTTGGCCAAAAAGGGCGTATGCGTTTTTTCCTGAATATATTCAGGAAAAAACGCATACGCCCTTTTTGGCCAACCAAGCAAGCTTGCAAAGGAAATCTGCACTACAATGAAGTCTCACTGCTCCCCGGTCAAAAGGGCCATCTGAAAAAAGTGTAAAATCCAGAAAGACAGGACAGGCCATGGAGAACTGGGAGCCTAGTTATGCTGATGGGTGGGATGTAAATTGCCAGCAGCCACTCTGGAGAAGTGTATGGTGTTTCCTGAAACATCCAAAAAACAAAGCAACAGAGCCTAGGGCACTTCCACTTATTGTCCTATAGCTTAGGGAAATTAAAATCAAAAAGACACAGCCACCCCAAAGTTTGGGACGGCTCTGTTTACAAGAACCTCGTTTACGGTACAAGTTCAATATCACAGAAAGCGAAAAATGGATAAAGAAATTGTGGTACTTACGTACAATGCAATATCACTCAGCAATGAAATCTATGTCAACAGGCCCGTAGCAGCATAATGAGTGGATTCAGGTACGATGATTCTAAGTGAAATTAGTCACACAGAAAAAGAAACATCATAAGATATCACTAATACACGGAATGTAAACTTGGCTACACAAGAACTGAATTACAAAACAGAACAGGGTGTCAAATGTAGAAAACCAACTTATGCTTGCTTAAGGGGACGGGTGAGTTGGGGTGCTGCATAAAACCAGAGATTGAAATTAGCACAGATACCGTTCCATAAGCCAAATATGTAATAGACAAGAGCTACTCCTTGCTCAACGAAGTGGACTCAACACTCCATATTAAACGCCTAAGAATATACCTGACTAGTAAGAATCTTAAAACCTATGGATTTATATGTCTCCGAAAGAGAATCAACCGTGTGTACAGCGGTATAAACGCAGCAGTGATAGGATTGCTGAGGTTCGGTGAGCAAATGCAGACCCTTTGAAGTCATATTGCATGGTACCCATTCCATGGGTCTCAACTCTCCAGGTTTAATGGATTCTTCCTTCAGCTAAAACATGCATGTGGAACCCAGAGTATGATCAACCGTGTGATCGGGAAACGTGTTCAAATGTGTCTCAGTTTTCGTCCCCTGGTACTCGGGTGCAACATTCCAGACGCTTTACTAACACTCTCCCCACTTGGAGAGTCAGTGCCTTTAACCTCCTGTTTGGCCCAGTTTGCAATTTCTGTGGAAAATGAACAGGAATAGGGAGAACCAATGAGAGACTAGGTGGAGGTGTCCGGACGGGCAAATTTAACTCTCATTTCCCACCAGGAAGAGGAATTAACCAAAGGCTCAGCATGCCGTGCCGGAACCAAACTAGGGCCTGAAGCAATCCTGCGGTGTTGCGGCCAGCTCACAAGAAAGCGAGTTGAAGAAAGGAGCTCAGGGGCACTGTAATTCACAAACATGCAGAGTTATAAATGACAGCTATCTTCCAAAAATATATTGAAGTAAGGCTGCCAAGAGGACTTGAAAGCGGGGCAGAATTGCAGGAAACCGATTTCAGGAGGTAGACTGGAATTGCATGTAAAGCATAGGAAAAGAGGCAGAACGTCCACAATGATGCACTTGGCCAAAAAGGGCGTATGCGTTTTTTCCTGAATATATTCAGGAAAAAACGCATACGCCCTTTTTGGCCAACCAAGCAAGCTTGCAAAGGAAATCTGCACTACAATGAAGTCTCACTGCCCCCCGGTCAAAAGGGCCATCTGAAAAAAGTGTAAAATCCAGAAAGGCAGGACAGGCCATGGAGAACTGGGAGCCTAGTTATGCTGATGGGCGGGATGTAAATTGCCAGCAGCCACTCTGGAGAAGTGTATGGTGTTTCCTGAAACATCCAAAAAACAAAGCAACAGAGCCTAGGGCACTTCCACTTATGGTCCTATAGCTTAGGGAAATTAAAATCAAAAAGACACAGCCACCCCAAAGTTTGGGACGGCTCTGTTTACAAGAACCTCGTTTACGGTACAAGTTCAATATCACAGAAAGCGAAAAATGGATAAAGAAATTGTGGTACTTACGTACAATGCAATATCACTCAGCAATGAAATCTATGTCATCAGGCCCGTAGCAGCATAATGAGTGGATTCAGGTACGATGATTCTAAGTGAAATTAGTCACACAGAAAAAGAAACATCATAAGATATCACTAATACACGGAATGTAAACTTGGCTACACAAGAACTGAATTACAAAACAGAACAGGGTGTCAAATGTAGAAAACCAACTTATGCTTGCTTAAGGGGACGGGTGAGTTGGGGTGCTGCATAAAACCAGAGATTGAAATGAGCACAGATACCGTTCCATAAGCCAAATATGTAATAGACAATAGCTACTCCTTGCTCAACGAAGTGGACTCAACACCCCATATTAAACGCCTAAGAATATATCTGACTAGTAAGAATCTTAAAACCTATGGATTTATATGTCTCCGAAAGAGAATCAAGCGTGTGTACAGCGGCATAAACGCAGCAGTGATAGGATTGCTGAGGTTCGGTGAGCAAATGCAGACCCTTTGAAATCATATTGCATGGTACCCATTCCATGGGTCTCAACTCTCCCTGTTTAAGGGATTCTTCCTTCAGCTAAAACATGCATGTGGAACCCAGAGTATGATCCACCGTGTGATCGGAAAACGTGTTCAAATGTGTCTCAATTTTCGTTTCCTGGTACTCGGGTGCAACATTCCAGACGCTTTACTAACACTCTCCCCACTTGGAGAGTCAGTGCCTTTAACCTCCTGTTTGGCCCAGTTTGCAATTTCTGTGGAAAATGAACAGGAATAGGGAGAACCAATGAGAGACTAGGTGGAGGTGTCCAGACGGGCAAATTTAACTCTCATTTCCAACCAGGAAGAGGAATTAACCAAAGGCTCAGCGTGCCATGCCGGAACCACACTAGGACCAGAAGCAATCCTGCGGTGTTGCGGCCAGCTCACAAGAAAGCGAGTTGAAGAAAGGAGCTCAGGGGCACTGTAATTCACAAACCTGCAGAGTTATAAAGGACAGCTATCTTCCAAAAATATATTGAAGTAAGGCTGCCAAGAGGAGTTGAAAGGGGGGCAGAATTGCAGGAAACCGATTTCAGGAGGTAGACTGGAATTGCATGTAAAGCATAGGAAAAGAGGCAGAACGTCCACAATGATGCACTTGGCCAAAAAGGGCGTATGCGTTTTTTCCTGAATATATTCAGGAAAAAACGCATACGCCCTTTTTGGCCAACCAAGCAAGCTTGCAAAGGAAATCTGCACTACAATGAAGTCTCACTGCTCCCCGGTCAAAAGGGCCATCTGAAAAAAGTGTAAAATCCAGAAAGACAGGACAGGCCATGGAGAACTGGGAGCCTAGTTATGCTGATGGGTGGGATGTAAATTGCCAGCAGCCACTCTGGAGAAGTGTATGGTGTTTCCTGAAACATCCAAAAAACAAAGCAACAGAGCCTAGGGCACTTCCACTTATGGTCCTATAGCTTAGGGAAATTAAAATCAAAAAGACACAGCCACCCCAAAGTTTGGGACGGCTCTGTTTACAAGAACCTCGTTTACGGTACAAGTTCAATATCACAGAAAGCGAAAAATGGATAAAGAAATTGTGGTACTTACGTACAATGCAATATCACTCAGCAATGAAATCTATGTCAACAGGCCCGTAGCAGCATAATGAGTGGATTCAGGTACGATGATTCTAAGTGAAATTAGTCACACAGAAAAAGAAACATCATAAGATATCACTAATACACGGAATGTAAACTTGGCTACACAAGAACTGAATTACAAAACAGAACAGGGTGTCAAATGTAGAAAACCAACTTATGCTTGCTTAAGGGGACGGGTGAGTTGGGGTGCGGCATAAAACCAGAGATTGAAATTAGCACAGATACCGTTCCATAAGCCAAATATGTAATAGACAAGAGCTACTCCTTGCTCAACGAAGTGGACTCAACACTCCATATTAAACGCCTAAGAATTTACCTGACTAGTAAGAATCTTAAAACCTATGGATTTATATGTCTCCGAAAGAGAATCAAGCGTGTGTACAGCGGCATAAACGCAGCAGTGATAGGATTGCTGAGGTTCGGTGAGCAAATGCAGACCCTTTGAAGTCATATTGCATGGTACCCATTCCATGGGTCTCAACTCTCCAGGTTTAATGGATTCTTCCTTCAGCTAAAACATGCATGTGGAACCCAGAGTATGATCAACCGTGTGATCGGGAAACGTGTTCAAATGTGTCTCAGTTTTCGTCCCCTGGTACTCGGGTGCAACATTCCAGACGCTTTACTAACACTCTCCCCACTTGGAGAGTCAGTGCCTTTAACCTCCTGTTTGGCCCAGTTTGCAATTTCTGTGGAAAATGAACAGGAATAGGGAGAACCAATGAGAGACTAGGTGGAGGTGTCCAGACGGGCAAATTTAACTCTCATTTCCAACCAGGAAGAGGAATTAACCAAAGGCTCAGCGTGCCGTGCCGGAACCAAACTAGGGCCTGAAGCAATCCTGCGGTGTTGCGGCCAGCTCACAAGAAAGCGAGTTGAAGAAAGGAGCTCAGGGGCACTGTAATTCACAAACCTGCAGAGTTATAAATGACAGCTATCTTCCAAAAATATATTGAATTAGGATGCCAAGAGGAGTTGAAAGCAGGGCAGAATTGCAGGAAACCGATTTCAGGAGGTAGACTGGAATTGCATGTAAAGCATAGGAAAAGAGGCAGAACGTCCACAATGATGCACTTGGCCAAAAAGGGCGTATGCGTTTTTTCCTGAATATATTCAGGAAAAAACGCATACGCCCTTTTTGGCCAACCAAGCAAGCTTGCAAAGGAAATCTGCACTACAATGAAGTCTCACTGCCCCCCGGTCAAAAGGGCCATCTGAAAAAAGTGTAAAATCCAGAAAGGCAGGACAGGCCATTGAGAACTGGGAGCCTTGTTATGCTGATGGGCGGGATGTAAATTGCCAGCAGCCACTCTGGAGAAGTGTATGGTGTTTCCTGAAACATCCAAAAAACAAAGCAACAGAGCCTAGGGCACTTCCACTTATGGTCCTATAGCTTAGGGAAATTAAAATCAAAAAGACACAGCCACCCCAAAGTTTGGGACGGCTCTGTTTACAAGAACCTCATTTACGGTACAAGTTCAATATCACAGAAAGCGAAAAATGGATAAAGAAATTGTGGTACTTACGTACAATGCAATATCACTCAGCAATGAAATCTATGTCAACAGGCCCGTAGCAGCATAATGAGTGGATTCAGGTACGATGATTCTAAGTGAAATTAGTCACACAGAAAAAGAAACATCATAAGATATCACTAATACACGGAATGTAAACTTGGCTACACAAGAACTGAATTACAAAACAGAACAGGGTGTCAAATGTAGAAAACCAACTTATGCTTGCTTAAGGGGACGGGTGAGTTGGGGTGCTGCATAAAACCAGAGATTGAAATGAGCACAGATACCGTTCCATAAGCCAAATATGTAATAGACAAGAGCTACTCCTTGCTCAACGAAGTGGACTCAACACCCCATATTAAACGCCTAAGAATATACCTGACTAGTAAGAATCTACCTGACTAGTAAGAATCTTAAAACCTATGGATTTATATGTCTCTGAAAGAGAATCAAGCGTGTGTACAGCGGCATAAACGCAGCAGTGATAGGATTGGTGAGGTTCGGTGAGCAAATGCAGACCCTTTGAAGTCATATTGCATGGTACCCATTCCATGGGTCTCAACTCTCCATGTTTAAGGGATTCTTCCTTCAGCTAAAACATGCATGTGGAACCAAGAGTATGATCCACCATGTGGTCGGAAAACGTGTTCAAATGTGTCTCAGTTTTTGTCCCCTGGTACTCGGGTGCAACATTCCAGACGCTTTACTAACACTCTCCCCACTTGGAGAGTCAGTGCCTTTAACCTCCTGTTTGGCCCAGTTAGCAATTTCTGCGGAAGATGAACAGGAATAGGGAGAACCAATGAGAGATTAGGTGGAGGTGTCCGGACGGGCAAATTTAACTCTCATTTCCCACCAGGAAGAGGAATTAACCAAAGGCTCAGCATGCCGTGCCGGAACCAAACTAGGGCCTGAAGCAATCCTGCGGTGTTGCGGCCAGCTCACAAGAAAGCGAGTTGAAGAAAGGAGCTCAGGGGCACTGTAATTCACAAACCTGCAGAGTTATAAATGACAGCTATCTTCCAAAAATATATTGAATTAGGATGCCAAGAGGAGTTGAAAGCAGGGCAGAATTGCAGGAAACCGATTTCAGGAGGTAGACTGGAATTGCATGTAAAGCATAGGAAAAGAGGCAGAACGTCCACAATGATGCACTTGGCCAAAAAGGGCGTATGCGTTTTTTCCTGAATATATTCAGGAAAAAACGCATACGCCCTTTTTGGCCAACCAAGCAAGCTTGCAAAGGAAATCTGCACTACAATGAAGTCTCACTGCCCCCCGGTCAAAAGGGCCATCTGAAAAAAGTGTAAAATCCAGAAAGGCAGGACAGGCCATGGAGAACTGGGAGCCTAGTTATGCTGATGGGCGGGATGTAAATTGCCAGCAGCCACTCTGGAGAAGTGTATGGTGTTTCCTGAAACATCCAAAAAACAAAGCAACAGAGCCTAGGGCACTTCCACTTATGGTCCTATAGCTTAGGGAAATTAAAATCAAAAAGACACAGCCACCCCAAATTTTGGAACGGCTCTGTTTACAAGAACCTCGTTTACGGTACAAGTTCAATATCACAGAAAGCGAAAAATGGATAAAGAAACTGTGGTACTTACGTACAATGCAATATCACTCAGCAATGAAATCTATGTCATCAGGCCCGTAGCAGCATAATGAGTGGATTCAGGTACGATGATTCTAAGTGAAATTAGTCACACAGAAAAAGAAACATCATAAGATATCACTAATACACGGAATGTAAACTTGGCTACACAAGAACTGAATTACAAAACAGAACAGGGTGTCAAATGTAGAAAACCAACTTATGCTTGCTTAAGGGGACGGGTGAGTTGGGGTGCTGCATAAAACCAGAGATTGAAATGAGCACAGATACCGTTCCATAAGCCAAATATGTAATAGACAAGAGCTACTCCTTGCTCAACGAAGTGGACTCAACACCCCATATTAAACGCCTAAGAATATACCTGACTAGTAAGAATCTACCTGACTAGTAAGAATCTTAAAACCTATGGATTTATATGTCTCCGAAAGAGAATCAAGCGTGTGTACAGTGGCATAAACGCAGCAGTGATAGGATTGCTGAGGTTCGGTGAGCAAATGCAGACCCTTTGAAGTCATATTGCATGGTACCCATTCCATGGGTCTCAACTCTCCCTGTTTAAGGGATTCTTCCTTCAGCTAAAACATGCATGTGGAACCCAGAGTATGATCCACCGTGTGATCGGAAAACGTGTTCAAATGTGTCTCAATTTTCGTTTCCTGGTACTCGGGTGCAACATTCCAGACGCTTTACTAACACTCTCCCCACTTGGAGAGTCAGTGCCTTTAACCTCCTGTTTGGCCCAGTTTGCAATTTCTGTGGAAAATGAACAGGAATAGGGAGAACCAATGAGAGACTAGGTGGAGGTGTCCAGACGGGCAAATTTAACTCTCATTTCCAACCAGGAAGAGGAATTAACCAAAGGCTCAGCGTGCCATGCCGGAACCACACTAGGACCAGAAGCAATCCTGCGGTGTTGCGGCCAGCTCACAAGAAAGCGAGTTGAAGAAAGGAGCTCAGGGGCACTGTAATTCACAAACCTGCAGAGTTATAAAGGACAGCTATCTTCCAAAAATATATTGAAGTAAGGCTGCCAAGAGGAGTTGAAAGGGGGGCAGAATTGCAGGAAACCGATTTCAGGAGGTAGACTGGAATTGCATGTAAAGCATAGGAAAAGAGGCAGAACGTCCACAATGATGCACTTGGCCAAAAAGGGCGTATGCGTTTTTTCCTGAATATATTCAGGAAAAAACGCATACGCCCTTTTTGGCCAACCAAGCAAGCTTGCAAAGGAAATCTGCACTACAATGAAGTCTCACTGCTCCCTGGTCAAAAGGGCCATCTGAAAAAAGTGTAAAATCCAGAAAGGCAGGACAGGCCATGGAGAACTGGGAGCCTAGTTATGCTGATGGGCGGGATGTAAATTGCCAGCAGCCACTCTGGAGAAGTGTATGGTGTTTCCTGAAACATCCAAAACACAAAGCAACAGAGCCTAGGGCACTTCCACTTATGGTCCTATAGCTTAGGGAAATTAAAATCAAAAAGACACAGCCACCCCAAAGTTTGGGACGGCTCTGTTTACAAGAACCTCGTTTACTGTACAAGTTCAATATCACAGAAAGCGAAAAATGGATAAAGAAATTGTGGTACTTACGTACAATGCAATATCACTCAGCAATGAAATCTATGTCATCAGGCCCGTAGCAGCATAATGAGTGGATTCAGGTACGATGATTCTAAGTGAAATTAGTCACACAGAAAAAGAAACATCATAAGATATCACTAATACACGGAATGTAAACTTGGCTACACAAGAACTGAATTACAAAACAGAACAGGGTGTCAAATGTAGAAAACCAACTTATGCTTGCTTAAGGGGACGGGTGAGTTGGGGTGCTGCATAAAACCAGAGATTGAAATTAGCACAGATACCGTTCCATAAGCCAAATATGTAATAGACAAGAGCTACTCCTTGCTCAACGAAGTGGACTCAACACTCCATATTAAACGCCTAAGAATATACCTGACTAGTAAGAATCTTAAAACCTATGGATTTATATGTCTCCGAAAGAGAATCAAGCGTGTGTACAGCGGCATAAACGCAGCAGTGATAGGATTGCTGAGGTTCGGTGAGCAAATGCAGACCCTTTGAAGTCATATTGCATGGTACCCATTCCATGGGTCTCAACTCTCCAGGTTTAATGGATTCTTCCTTCAGCTAAAACATGCATGTGGAACCCAGAGTATGATCCACCGTGTGATCGGGAAACGTGTTCAAATGTGTCTCAGTTTTCGTCCCCTGGTACTCGGGTGCAACATTCCAGACGCTTTACTAACACTCTCCCCACTTGGAGAGTCAGTGCCTTTAACCTCCTGTTTGGCCCAGTTTGCAATTTCTGTGGAAAATGAACAGGAATAGGGAGAACCAATGAGAGACTAGGTGGAGGTGTCCGGACGGGCAAATTTAACTCTCATTTCCCACCAGGAAGAGGAATTAACCAAAGGCTCAGCATGCCGTGCCGGAACCAAACTAGGGCCTGAAGCAATCCTGCGGTGTTGCGGCCAGCTCACAAGAAAGCGAATTGAAGAAAGGAGCTCAGGGGCACTGTAATTCACAAACCTGCAGAGTTATAAATGACAGCTATCTTCCAAAAATATATTGAAGTAAGGCTGCCAAGAGGACTTGAAAGCGGGGCAGAATTGCAGGAATCCGATTTCAGGAGATAGACTGGAATTGCATGTAAAGCATAGGAAAAGAGGCAGAACGTCCACAATGATACACTTGGCCAAAAAGGGCGTATGCGTTTTTTCCTGAATATATTCAGGGAAAAACGCATACGCCCTTTTTGGCCAACCAAGCAAGCTTGCAAAGGAAATCTGCACTACAATGAAGTCTCACTGCCCCCCGGTCAAAAGGGCCATCTGAAAAAAGTGTAAAATCCAGAAAGGCAGGACAGGCCATTGAGAACTGGGAGCCTTGTTATGCTGATGGGCGGGATGTAAATTGCCAGCAGCCACTCTGGAGAAGTGTATGGTGTTTCCTGAAACATCCAAAAAACAAAGCAACAGAGCCTAGGGCACTTCCACTTATGGTCCTATAGCTTAGGGAAATTAAAATCAAAAAGACACAGCCACCCCAAAGTTTGGGACGGCTCTGTTTACAAGAACCTCGTTTATGGTACAAGTTCAATATCACAGAGAGCGAAAAATGGATAAAGAAATTGTGGTACTTACGTACAATGCAATATCACTCAGCAATGAAATCTATGTCATCAGGCCCGTAGCATCATAATGAGTGGATTCAGGTACGATGATTCTAAGTGAAATTAGTCACACAGAAAAAGAAACATCATAAGATATCACTAATACACGGAATGTAAACTTGGCTACACAAGAACTGAATTACAAAACAGAACAGGGTGTCAAATGTAGAAAACCAACTTATGCTTGCTTAAGGGGACGGGTGAGTTGGGGTGCTGCATAAAACCAGAGATTGAAATGAGCACAGATACCGTTCCATAAGCCAAATATGTAATAGACAAGAGCTACTCCTTGCTCAACGAAGTGGACTCAACACCCCATATTAAACGCCTAAGAATATACCTGACTAGTAAGAATCTACCTGACTAGTAAGAATCTTAAAACCTATGGATTTATATGTCTCCGAAAGAGAATCAAGCGTGTGTACAGTGGCATAAACGCAGCAGTGATAGGATTGCTGAGGTTCGGTGAGCAAATGCAGACCCTTTGAAGTCATATTGCATGGTACCCATTCCATGGGTCTCAACTCTCCCTGTTTAAGGGATTCTTCCTTCAGCTAAAACATGCATGTGGAACCCAGAGTATGATCCACCGAGTGATCGGAAAACGTGTTCAAATGTGTCTCAATTTTCGTTTCCTGGTACTCGGGTGCAACATTCCAGACGCTTTACTAACACTCTCCCCACTTGGAGAGTCAGTGCCTTTAACCTCCTGTTTGGCCCAGTTTGCAATTTCTGTGGAAAATGAACAGGAATAGGGAGAACCAATGAGAGACTAGGTGGAGGTGTCCAGACGGGCAAATTTAACTCTCATTTCCAACCAGGAAGAGGAATTAACCAAAGGCTCAGCGTGCCATGCCGGAACCACACTAGGACCAGAAGCAATCCTGCGGTGTTGCGGCCAGCTCACAAGAAAGCGAGTTGAAGAAAGGAGCTCTGGGGCACTGTAATTCACAAACCTGCAGAGTTATAAAGGACAGCTATCTTCCAAAAATATATTGAAGTAAGGCTGCCAAGAGGAGTTGAAAGGGGGGCAGAATTGCAGGAAACCGATTTCAGGAGGTAGACTGGAATTGCATGTAAAGCATAGGAAAAGAGGCAGAACGTCCACAATGATGCACTTGGCCAAAAAGGGCGTATGCGTTTTTTCCTGAATATATTCAGGAAAAAACGCATACGCCCTTTTTGGCCAACCAAGCAAGCTTGCAAAGGAAATCTGCACTACAATGAAGTCTCACTGCTCCCCGGTCAAAAGGGCCATCTGAAAAAAGTGTAAAATCCAGAAAGGCAGGACAGGCCATGGAGAACTGGGAGCCTAGTTATGCTGATGGGCGGGATGTAAATTGCCAGCAGCCACTCTGGAGAAGTGTATGGTGTTTCCTGAAACATCCAAAAAACAAAGCAACAGAGCCTAGGGCACTTCCACTTATGGTCCTATAGCTTAGGGAAATTAAAATCAAAAAGACACAGCCACCCCAAAGTTTGGGACGGCTCTGTTTACAAGAACCTGGTTTACGGTACAAGTTCAATATCACAGAAAGCGAAAAATGGATAAAGAAATTGTGGTACTTACGTACAATGCGATATCACTCAGCAATGAAATCTATGTCATCAGTCCCGTAGCAGCATAATGAGTGGATTCAGGTACGATGATTCTAAGTGAAATTAGTCACACAGAAAAAGAAACATCATAAGATATCACTAATACATGGAATGTAAACTTGGCTACACAAGAACTGAATTACAAAACAGAACAGGGTGTCAAATGTACAAAACCAACTTATGCTTGCTTAAGGGGACGGGTGAGTTGGGGTGCTGCATAAAACCAGAGATTGAAATTAGCACAGATACCGTTCCATAAGCCAAATATGTAATAGACAAGAGCTACTCCTTGCTCAACGAAGTGGACTCAACACCCCATATTAAACGCCTAAGAATATACCTGACTAGTAAGAATCTACCTGACTAGTAAGAATCTTAAAACCTATGGATTTATATGTCTCCGAAAGAGAATCAAGCGTGTGTACAGTGGCATAAACGCAGCAGTGATAGGATTGCTGAGGTTCGGTGAGCAAATGCAGACCCTTTGAAGTCATATTGCATGGTACCCATTCCATGGGTCTCAACTCTCCATGTTTAAGGGATTCTAACTTCAGCTAAAACATGCATGTGGAACCCAGAGTATGATCCACCGTGTGGTCGGAAAACGTGTTCAAATGTGTCTCAGTTTTCGTCCCCTGGTACTCGGGTGCAATATTCCAGACGCTTTACTAACACTCTCCCCACTTGGAGAGTCAGTGCCTTTAACATCCTGTTTGGCCCCGTTTGCAATTTCTGTGGAAAATGAACAGGAATAGGGAGAACCAATGAGAGACTAGGTGGAGGTGTCTGACGGGCAAATTTAACTCTCATTTCCCACCAGGAAGAGGAATTAACCAAAGGCTCAGCATGCCGTGCCAGAACCAAACTAGGGCCTGAAGCAATCCTGCGGTGTTGCGGCCAGCTCTCAAGAAAGCGAGTTGAAGAAAGGAGCTCAGGGGCACTGTAATTCACAAACCTGCAGAGTTATAAATGACAGCTATCTTCCAAAAATATATTGAAGTAAGGCTGCCAAGAGGAGTTGAAAGCGGGGCAGAATTGAAGGAAACCGATTTCAGGAGGTAGACTGGAATTGCATGTAAAGCATAGGAAAAGAGGCAGAACGTCCACAATGATGCACTTGGCCAAAAAGGGCGTATGCGTTTTTTCCTGAATATATTCAGGAAAAAACTCATACGCCCTTTTTGGCCAACCAAGCAAGCTTGCAAAGGAAATCTGCACTACAATGAAGTCTCACTGCCCCCCGGTCAAAAGGGCCATCTGAAAAAAGTGTAAAATCCAGAAAGGCAGGACAGGCCATGGAGAACTGGGAGCCTTGTTATGCTGATGGGCGGGATGTAAATTGCCAGCAGCCACTCTGGAGAAGTGTATGGTGTTTCCTGAAACATCCAAAAAACAAAGCAACAGAGCCTAGGGCACTTCCACTTATGGTCCTATAGCTTAGGGAAATTAAAATCAAAAAGACACAGCCACCCCAAAGTTTGGGACGGCTCTGTTTACAAGAACTTCGTTTACGGTACAAGTTCAATATCACAGAAAGCAAAAAATGGATAAAGAAGTTGTGGTACTTACGTACAATGCAATATCACTCAGCAATGAAATCTATGTCATCAGGCCCATGGCATCATAATGAGTGGATTCAGGTACGATGATTCTAAGTGAAATAAGTAACACGGAAAAAGGAACATCATAAGATATCACTACTACACGGAATGTAAACTTGGCTACACAAGAACTGAATTACAAAACAGAACAGGGTGTCAAATGTACAAAACCAACTTATGCTTGCTTAAGGGGAAAGGTGAGTTGGGGTGCTGCATAAAACCAGAGATTGAAATGAGCACAGATACCGTTCCATAAGCCAAATATGTAATAGACAAGAGCTACTCCTTGCTCAACGAAGTGGACTCAACACCCCATATTAAACGCCTAAGACTATACCTGACTAGTAAGAATCTACCTGACTAGTAAGAATCTTAAAACCTATGGATTTATATGTCTCCGAAAGAGAATCAAGCGTGTGTACAGCGGCATAAACACAGCAGTGATAGGATTGTTGAGGCTCGGTGAGCAAATGCAGACCCTTTGAAGTCATATTGCATGGTACCCATTCCATGGGTCTCAACTCTCCCTGTTTAAGGGATTCTTCCTTCAGCTAAAACATGCATGTGGAACCCAGAGTATGATCCACCGTGTGATCGGAAAACTTGTTCAAATGTGTCTCAGTTTTCGTCCCCTGGTACTCGGGTGCAACATTCCAGACGCTTTACTAACACTCTCCCCACTTGGAGAGTCAGTGCCTTTAACCTCCTGTTTGGCCCAGTTTGCAATTTCTGTGGAAAATGAACAGGAATAGGGAGAACCAATGAGAGACTAGGTGGAGGTGTCCGGACGGGCCAATTTAACTCTCATTTCCCACCAGGAAGAGGAATTAACCAAAGGCTCAGCATGCCGTGCCGGATCCAAACTAGGGCCTGAAGCAATCCTGCGGTGTTGCGGCCAGCTCACAAGAAAGCGAGTTGAAGAAAGGAGCTCAGGGGCACTGTAATTCACAAACCTGCAGAGTTATAAATGACAGCTATCTTCCAAAAATATATTGAAGTAAGGCTGCCAAGAGGAGTTGAAAGCGGGGCAGAATTGCAGGAAACCGATTTCAGGAGGTAGACTGGAATTGCATGTAAAGCATAGGAAAAGAGGCAGAACGTCCACAATGATACACTTGGCCAAAAAGGGCATATGCGTTTTTTCCTGAATATATTCAGGGAAAAACGCATACGCCCTTTTTGGCCAACCAAGCAAGCTTGCAAAGGAAATCTGCACTACAATGAAGTCTCACTGCCCCCCGGTCAAAAGGGCCATCTGAAAAAAGTGTAAAATCCAGAAAGGCAGGACAGGCCATTGAGAACTGGGAGCCTTGTTTTGCTGATGGGCGGGATGTAAATTGCCAGCAGCCACTCTGGAGAAGTGTATGGTGTTTCCTGAAACATCCAAAAAACAAAGCAACAGAGCCTAGGGCACTTCCACTTATGGTCCTATAGCTTAGGGAAATTAAAATCAAAAAGACACAGCCACCCCAAAGTTTGGGACGGCTCTGTTTACAAGAACCTCGTTTACCGAACAAGTTCAATATCACAGAAAGCGAAAAATGGATAAAGAAGTTGTGGTACTTATGTACAATGCAATATCACTCAGCAATGAAATCTATGTCATCAGGCCCGTAGCAGCATAATGAGTGGATTCAGGTACGATGATTCTAAGTGAAATTAGTCACACAGAAAAAGAAACATCATAAGATATCACTAATACACGGAATGTAAACTTGGCTACACAAGAACTGAATTACAAAACAGAACAGGGTGTCAAATGTAGAAAACCAACTTATGCTTGCTTAAGGGGACGGGTGAGTTGGGGTGCTGCATAAAACCAGAGATTGAAATGAGCACAGATACCGTTCCATAAGCCAAATATGTAATAGACAAGAGCTACTCCTTGCTCAACGAAGTGGACTCAACACCCCATATTAAACGCCTAAGAATATACCTGACTATTAAGAATCTACCTGACTAGTAAGAATCTTAAAACCTATGGATTTATATGTCTCCGAAAGAGAATCAAGCATGTGTACAGCGGCATAAACGCAGCAGTGATAGGATTGGTGAGGTTCGGTGAGCAAATGCAGACCCTTTGAAGTCATATTGCATGGTACCCATTCCATGGGTCTCAACTCTCCCTGTTTAAGGGATTCTTCCTTCAGCTAAAACATGCATGTGGAACCCAGAGTATGATCCACCGTGTGATCGGAAAACGTGTTCAAATGTGTCTCAGTTTTGGTCCCCTGGTACTCGGGTGCAACATTCCAGACGCTTTACTAACACTCTCCCCACTTGGAGAGTCAGTGCCTTTAACCTCCTGTTTGGCCCAGTTTGCAATTTCTGTGGAAAATGAACAGGAATAGGGAGAACCAATGAGAGACTAGGTGGAGGTGTCCGGACGGGCAAATTTAACTCTCATTTCCCACCAGGAAGAGGAATTAACCAAAGGCTCCGCGTGCCATGCTGGAACTAAATTAGGGCCTGAGGAGATCCTGCGGTGTTGCGGCCAGCTCACAAGAAAGCGAGTTGAAGAAAGGAGCTCAGGGGCACTGTAATTCAGAAACCTTCGGAGTTATAAATGACAGCTATCATCCAAAATTATGCTGAAGTAAGGCTGCGAAGAGGACTTGAATGCAGGGCAGAATTGCTGGAAATTGATTTCAAAACGTACACGGGAGTAGCTCTTAAAGCATAGGAAAAGAGACAGAACTTGGAAAATAATGCACTTGGCAAAAAAGGGCATATGTGTTTTATCCAGAGCTCTCATAACTGAGGGGAGGAGATTCCCAGCAGGCTCCAACTGCCACCTGAGGGCTCACATTGCCAAGGCAACGTTAGCATGCCAGGCAGGAGTTACCTCACAGCAGAGGTCCCACCTCACAGAAGGGTGAGAAACCCAGCCAACATCAGACTCTCACCAGAGGGCCCACATCACCAAGGGGATGGGAACCAGGCAGGAGTGTCTTCACATCAGTGGGGCCACATCATCGAAAGCTGAGGTACTCAGCACATGTGTCCTCAAACCAGAGGACCCACATCACCAAGGACCTCGGAGTGAGGCAGGCAGGAGTAGCCTCACAACACTGGGCACATAGAATAAAAAAGTGAGGAATCCAGCAGTTGGAACCTCCCAGCAGGCGGCCCAGAGCACCGAGGCTATGGGATCCAGGCCACAGTGAACTCACAGAAGAGGGCCCATGTCATGAAACTGAGCAACCCAGCCATTGGGACCTCAGAGCAGGAGGCCCACATCCCCATGGGGATGGAATTCTGGTAGGAGTGTCCTCGCACCACTGAGAACGTATCAGAAAATTTTGGGCGACCAGCAGTTAGGGCCTGGCGCCAGAGGACCCTCATCACCAAGGGAAGGAGGCTCCCAGCAGGCTCCAACTGCCACCAGAGGGCTGACGTCGCCAAGGCGATGTGTGCCAACCAGGCACGAATGACCTCACAGCAGAGGGTCCACCTCAGAGAAGTGTGACGAACCCAGTCAGGATCAGACTCGCACCAGAGGGCCCACATCACCAAATGGATTGGAACCAGGCAGGAGTGTCCTCACATGAGTAGGGCCACATCATCTAAAGGTGAGGAACCCAGAACATGTGGCTTCAAACCATAGGACACCCATCACCAAGGGGCTGGGAGTGAGGCAGGCAGGAGGAGCCTCATAACAGAGGGCCCAAAAATAAGAAAGGTGAGGAATCCAGCAGTTGGAACCTCCCAGCAGGCGGCCCAGAGCACAGAGGCTAGAGGAACCAGGCCAGAGTGAACTAACACCAGACAGCCCACATCATGAAACTGTGAGCAACCCAGACATTGGGACCTCAGAGCAGAAGGCCCACATCCCCATGGTGATGGGAACATGACAGGAGTGTCCTGGCATCACTGGGCTCACATCAGAAAACGTGGGGTGCTCAGAAGTTAGGGCCTGACGCTAGAGGGCACTCATCACCGAGAGGAGGAGGCTCCCAGCAGGCTCCAGCTGCCACCAGAGGGCCAACGTCGCCAAGGCGATGTGTGCCAGCCTGGCAGGAGTGACCTCACAGCAGAGGGCCCACCTCACAGAAGGGTGAGGAACACAGCCAGGATCAGACTCTCACCAGAGGGCCCACATCACCAAGGGGATGGGAACCAGGCAGGAGTGTCCCCACACCAGTGGGACAACATCATCGAAAGGTGAGGATCCCAGCACATGTGTCCTCAAACCAGAGGAACCACATCACCAAGGGGTTCGGAATGAGGCTGGCAGGACTGGCCTCACAACACAGGGTCCATAGAATATAAAAGTTGAGGAATCCAGCAGTTGGAACCTCCCAGCAAGTGGCCCAGAGCACCGAGGCTATGGGATCCAGGCCGCAGTGAACTCACAGCAGAGGGCCCACATCATGAACCTGTGAGCAGCCCAGCTGTTGGGACCTCAGAACAGAAGGCCCACATCCCCATTGGGATGGGAACCTGGCAGGAGTGGCTTTGCACCACTTAGCACATATCAGAAAATGTTAGGAGCCCAGCAGTTAGGGCCTGATGCCAGGGGGCCCTCATAACTGAGGGGAGGAGACTCCCAGCAGGTTCCAACTGCCAACAGAGGGCCCACGTCTACAAGGTGGCATGCGCCAGCCAGGCAGTAGTGACCTCACAGCAGAGGGCCTATCTCACAGAAGGGTGAGGAACCGAGGCAGGATGAGACTCTCACCAGAGGGCTCACAACACCAAGGGGATGGGAACCAGTCAGGACTGTCCTCCCACCAGTGGGACCACATCATCGAAAGGTGAGGAACCCAGCACATGTGGCCTCATATCAGAGGACATACATCACAAAGGGGATGGGAGTGAGGCAGGTAGGAGTAGCCTAAAAACAGAGGGCCCAAAGAATAAAAAAAGTGAGGAATCCAGCATTTGGAACCTCCCAGCAGGCGGCCGAGAGCACAGAAGCTATGGGATGCAGGCAGGAGTTAACTAACACCAGAGAGCCCACATCATGAAACTGTGAGCAACCCAGGCATTGGGACCTCAGAGCAGAAAGCCCACATCCCCATGGGGATGGGAACCTGACAGGAGTGTCCTGGCATCACTGGGCTCACATCAGAAAACGTGGGGAGCCCAGCAGTTAGAGCCTGATGCTAGAGGGCCATCATCACCGAGGGCAGGAGGCTCCCAGCAGGTTCCATGTGCCAACAGAGGGCCCACGTCGCCAAGGTGATGTGTGCAAGTCAGGCAGGATTGACCTCACAGCAGAGGGCCTACCTCACAGAAGAGTGAGGAACTCAGCCAGGATAAGACTGTCACCAGAAGGCCCACATCACCAAGGGGATGGGAACCAGGCAGGAGTGTCCTCACACCAGTGGGGCCACATCATTGAAAGTTGCCTAACCCAGCACATGTGGCCTCAAACCAGAAGACCCACATCACGAAGGGGTTGCGAGTGAGGCAGGCAGGAGGAGCATCACAACACAGGACCCATAGAATACAAAAGTTGAGGAATCGAGCAGTTGGAACCTCCCAGCAGGCAGCCAAGACCACAGAGGCTATGGGATCCAGGCCACAGTGAACTAACACCAGAGAGCCCACATAATGAAATTGTGATCAACCCAGCCGTTGGAACCTCAGAGCAGAAGGCCCACATCCCCATGGGGATGGGAACCTAAGAGGAGTGCTTGAGCAACACTGGGCTCACTAAGAAAAGTTGGGGAGCCCAGCAGTTAGGGCCTGACGTCAGAGGGCCCTCATCACAGAGCTGAGGAGGCTCCCAGCAGGGTCCAATTGCCACCAGAGGGCTCATGTCAACAAGGCGAGGTGAGCAACCCAGGCAAGAGTTACCTGATAGTAGAGGGCCCACCTCACAGATGGGTGAGGAACCCAGCCAGGATCAGACTCTCACCAGAGGGCCCACATCACAAAGGGGATGGGACCCAGTCAGGATTATCCTCACACCAGTGGGGCCTCATCATCTTAAGGTGAGGAACCCAGCACATGTGTCCTCAAACCAGAGGACCCACATCACCAAGGGCCTTGGAGTGAGGCAGGCAGGAGTAGCCTCACAACACAGGGCACATAATATAAAAAACGTGAGGATTCCAGCATTTAGACCTTCCAGCAGGCGGCCCAGAACACCGAGGCTATGGGATCCAGGCCACAGTGAACTCACAGCAGAGGGCCCACATCACAAAACTGTGAGCAACCCAGGAGTTGAGACCTCAGCGCAGAAGGACCACATCCCCATGGGAATGGGAACCTGGCTGGAGTGTCCTCGCACCACTGGGCGCACATCAGAAAATGTGGGGAGCCCACCATTTAGGGCCTGACGCCAGAGGGCCGTCATCACCGAGAGGAGGAGGCGCCCTGCACGCTCCAACTGCCACCAGAGGGCTCACGTCTCCAAGGTGACGTGTGCCAGCCAGGCAGGAGTGACCTCACAGCAGAGGGCCTACCTCACAGAACGTTGAGGAACCCAGCCAGGATTAGACTCTCGCCAGAGGGCCCACCTCACCAAGGGGATGGGAACCAGGCAGGAGTGTCCTCACACGAGTGGGGTCACATCATCGAAAGGTGAGGAACGCAGCACATGTGGCCTCAAGCCATAGGACAGTCATCACCAAGGGGCTGGCAGTGAGGCAGGCAGGAGGAGCCTCACAACAGAGGGCACATAGAATAAAAAAGTTGAGGAATCCAGCAGTTGGAACCTCCCAGCAGGCGGCTCAGAGCACCGATGATAAGGGATCCTTGCCGGAGTGAACTCACAGCAGAGGGCCCACATCATGGTACTGTGAGCAAGCCAGCCGTTTTGACCTCAGAGCAGAAGGCCCATATCGCCATGGGGATGGGAACCTGGCAAGAGTCTCCTCACTCACTTGGCGCACATCAGAAAATGTGGGGAGCCCAGCAGTTATGGCCTAAGGCAAGAGGGCCCTCATCACCGAGGGGAGGAGGATCCCAGCACACTCCAACTGCCACCAGAGGGCCCACGTCGCCAAGGTGACGTGTGCCAGACAGGCATGATTGACCTCACAGCAGAGGGCCCACCTCACAGAAGGGTGAGGAACCCAGCCAGGATCAGACTCTCACCTGAGGGCCCACATCAGCAAGGGGATGGGAACCAGTCAGGACTGTCTTCCCTCCAGTGGGGTCACATCATCGAAAGGTGCGGAACCCAGCACATGTGGCCTCAAATCAGAGGACACATATCACAAAGGGAATGGGAGTGAGGCAGGCAGGAGTAGCCTAAAAACAGAGGGCCCAAAGAATAAGAAAGGTGAGGAATCCAGCAGTTGGAACCTCCCAGCAGGCGGCCCAGAGCACAGAAGCTATGGGATGCAGGCAGGAGTGAACTAACAGCAGAGAGCCCACATCATGAAACTGTGAGCAACCCAGGCTTTGGGACCTCAGAGCAGAAGGCCCACACCCCAATGGGGATGTGAACCTGGCTGGAGTGTCCTCGCACCACTGGGCGCACATCACAAAATGTAGGGAGCCCAGCAGTTAGGGCCTGATGCCAGAGGGCCCTCATCACCGAGGAGAGGAGGCTCCCAGCAGGCTCCAAGTGCCACCAGAGGGCTCATGTCCACAAGGCGAGGTGAGCAAGCCAGGCAGGAGTGACCTCACATCAGACGGCCCACCTCACAGATGGGTGAGGAACCCAGCCAGGATCAGACTCTCAACAGAGGGCCCACATCACCAAGGGGATGTGAACCAGGCAGGAGTCTCCTAAGACCATTGGTCCCACATCATCGAAAGGTGAGGAACCCAGCACATGTGGCCTCAAACCAGACGACACACATCACGAAGGGGCTGGGAGTGAGGCAGGCAGGAGGATCCTCACAACAGAGGGCCCAAAAAATTAAAAAAGTGAGGAATCCAGCAGTTGGAACCTCCCAGCAGGCAGCCAAGAGCACAGAGGCTATGGGATCCAGGCTTCTGTGAACTAACACCAGAGAGCCCACATCATGAAAATGTGAACAACCCAGCCGTTGGGACCTCAGAGCAGAAGGCCCACATCCCCATGGAGATGGGATCCTAAGAGGAGTGCCAAAGCATCACTGGGCTCCCTAAGAAAAGTTGGTGAGCCCAGCAGTTAGGGCCTGACGCAAGAGGGCCCTCATCACCGGGGGAAGAGATTCCCAGCACGCTCCAACTGCCACCACACGGCTGACTTCACCAAGGCAATGTGTGCCAGCCATGCAGGAGTGACCTATCAGCAGAGGGTCTCCCTCACAGGTGGGTGAGGAACAAAGCCAGGAACAGACTCTCACCAGGGGGTCCACATAACCACGTGGATGAGAACCAAGCAGGAGTGTCCTCACACTAGTGGGGCCACATCATTGAAAGGTGAGGAACCCAGCAAAAGTGGCCACAAACCAGAGGACCCACATCACCAAGGGGTTGAGAGTGAGGTAGGTGTCTGGACGGGCATATTTAACACTCATTTCCCACCAGGAAGAGGAATTAACCAAAGGCTCAGCGTGCCCTGCCAGAAGCAGATTAGGGCCTGAAGCAGTCTTGCGGGTTTGCGGCCAGCTCACAAGAAAGCGAGTTGAAGAAAGGAGCTCAGGGGCCCTGTAATTCACAAACCTGCAGAGTTATAAATGACAGATAACGTCCAAAAATATATTGAAGTAAGGCTGCGAAGAGGACTTGAAAGCGGGGCAGAATTGCAGGAAACCGATTTCAGGAGGTAGACTGGATTTGCATTTAAAGCATAGGAAAAGAGGCAGAACATCGACAATGATGCACTTGGCAACAAAGGGCGTATGAGTTTGTTCCTGAATATATTCAGGAAAAAACACATACGCCCTTTTTGGCAAACCAAGCAAGCTTGCAATGGAAATCCGAACTACTATGAAGTGTCACTTCCCCCCGGTCTAAAGGGCCACTGAGAAAAGTGTAAAATCCAGAAAGGCAAGACAGGCCATGGGGAAAAAGGAGCCTTGTTATGCTTATGGGCGGGATGTACATTGCCAACAGCCACTCTGGAGAAGTGTATGGTGTTTCCTGATACATCTGAAAAACAAAGCAACAGAATCTAGGGCATTTCCACTTATGGTCCTATAGCTTAGGGAAATTAAAATCAAAAAGACACAGCCACCCCAAAATTTACAACGGCTCTGTTTACAGGAGCCTCTTCTACAGTACAAGTTAAATATCCCAGAGAACAAATAATTGATAAAGAAGTTGCGGTACTTATGTACAACAGAATACCACTCAGCAATGAAATCTGTGTCACCAGGCCTGTACCAGCATAATGAGTGGATTGAGGCATGATGATTCTAAGTGAAATAAGTCACACAGAAAAAGAAACATCATAAGGTATCACTAATGCACGGAATGTAAACTTGGCTACACATGAACTGAATTACAAAACAGAACAGGGTCTCAAGTTTAGAAAACCAACTTATGCTTGCTTAAGGGGAAAGGTGAGTTGGGGTGCTGCATAAAACCAGAGTTTGAAATTAGCACAGATACCGTTCCATAAGCCAAATATGTAATAGACAAGACCTACCCGTTGCTCAACGAAATGGACTCAACAATGAGGTATCACCTCACACCTGTTAGAATGGGCATCATCTGAAAATCTACAAACAACAAATGCTGGAAAGGGTGTGGAGAAAAGGAACACTCTTCCACTATTGTTGGGAATATAAATTGATACAGTCACTATGGAGAACAATATGGAGTTTCTTAAGAAACTAATAATAGAATTACCATATGATACAGCAATCCCAGGACTGGACATATACTCAGACAAAACCATAAATCAAAAAGAGACATTCACCGCAATGTTCATTGCATCACTATTTACAATATCGAGGTAATGGAAGCAACCTAAATGCCCACAGACAGACGAATGCATAAAGCTGTGGTACATATATAAAATGGAATATTACTAAGCCATGAAAGGAATGAAATTGGGTCATTTGTAGAGACGTCGATGGATCTAGAGACTGTCCTACAGAGTGAAGTAAGTCAGAAAGAGAAAAACAAATCTTGTATATTCATGCATATATGTGGAACCTAGAAAAACTGTACAGATTAACCGTTTTGCAAGGCATAAATAGAGCAACAGATGTAGACAACAATCGTATGGACAACAAGGGGGGAAAGCTCTTGGAGGGGTGGTGGTGGGAGGAGTTGAGAGATTGGGATTGGCATGTAAACATTTATATGTATAAAATAGATAACCAATGAGAACCTGCTGTATAAAAATATAAAATAAAATTCAAAATTAAAAAGAAATAAAATTTAAAAAATAAAACAGAAAAAACAATTATTCCCTTCACATACATGTATTTATATGAATAAATTATTTCCATGCTTATATCTGTAAATACAAAAAAGAGGAATAAAATCTACCTTGAACCAAAAACGAAAAAGAGAAAAAAAAAAACAGAACCCACCAGTTACTCAGAGGAAAACCGTATCAGGGCACTTGCTCCAGTTGTAAACAATTCTGAAGTTGGTCAGTGGTGGGGAATCGTCTCCCATTCAGCCAGCAGCCCCCACACAACAAGCGTCCTCATTGCAAAGCTGGGGCACCGTGCCGAGGCATCTGTGAGTAAACGTGAGCTGAGCCCCAGGCCACTTGCTGCTGAACTGTTCCCACCCTTCCCAGGTAAAACACCTGAATATATACAAGGACTTGAAAGCCTAGAGGAAGGGCCATGGAGCCACACGAGTGACAGCATGCCAGCTGACTTGGTGCCTGCAGGCCAGCCAGGATGGTCCTGGCCCTGGGTGCTCTTCTGGAAGATTTCCATTTCCCTGCCTGAGATACCCGTCCTGTCCCTGCCCCCACTGCTTTTTTCCTTCCTCACCTCTGCCCAGGGAGAAATTCCAGCAGCAGGTATGGGTGACACATCCTCTTCTTTAGCAGGTGGCAGCCTGGCATCTGCTGCAGAAAGTCCAGCAGAGCCCCACTCACACTGGGCCACCCACAAAGCCGTGGCCTCTCACTCCCTCCCACCAGCCCAGCCCCGAGACTGCTGACAGGGCAGAGAAAATGGCGTCAGGCACAGCTGCAGGGGCTTTTGCTGCCTGGAGTGGTATTTATATTGATCTCAACCCAGGCACACCTGGGGAGGGCTGGCCAGCATGGTAAGGCTGCCCAGGTAGCCAATCATCACCCCTCAGGGGCTCACAGTTGCAGAAAATGGAACTTGCTGAACCGGCCAGGTCCAAGGAACAGGTGTGGGCTCCTGAGAGTCAGGATAGACAAGGGGCTGCAGCTTTGGCTTGTTTTCTAATCATTTTATCTGGCCCATGAGTGGGAGACAACTTCAAGAAAACCCTCTCCTAATGAGAGGAACCCAGGAGTCAGGGAGAGGAGGGGTGGGTGGTGGTTGGAGACAGAGGCCTGGTGCCCTGGGTGCAGTGGAAGTCTCTGGAAGACCAGGTGGAGGGAGGCCACACAGAGTGATGCCCAGGGTCACAGACCTGTCGGAGCTGCTGTTTGTTAGTTCAAGTCCTGCTCTGAGGTGCTCTGTGTCAGCTCTGAGCGACAGGTGAGCTGGGGGTGCTCTTCAATGAGGGCTATGTGCACGGTTCCTGTGTGCCCAGCCCTGCCACGGTACCTGCAAGGGTAGCTCTGTATCCTGGGAGGGGCCTGACCATGAGAGCCCCGTGGGCTGGGTTGGGGGTGGGGTACCTGCCCAGGAGAGCTCCATATCCTGGGATTGGCCTGACCACGAGAGCCCCATGGGCTGCTGGGGACCTGGTAAAGGATGTCAGGACAGTCAGTGAAGCCACCGAGGATATACCTCCAGTTGCTCCTGATTCCTACACCCTGCTGGTCATTCTACCAACCACCAGGACATGGTATTCTGTATTAGTCTTCAATGATGCCTTCTTTTGTATTCCATTAGTCCCAGAGTCACAAGAAATTTTGGCTTGTGAGTGGCAGGACTCAACATACAACTAAAACAATACTTCCGGGCCATCTTGCCCCAAGGGTTCAAAAATTCCCACACCATCTTTGGGGAAAGCTTAGCTAACGACCGAAAAGTTCTACCTCTGGAAAAGGAAACCCTCCTTCAATATGCAGACGACATTCTGATCGCCAGCCCTACTAAGGAGGCCTCTGAACTACCAAGCCAATAAAGGATAGAAGTTGTCCAAGTAAAAGCTCAAATATCACAGACTGCGGTGACCTGCCTGGGCTTCATTCTCACACAAGGTCAGAGAAGCCCATCCCAGGAAAGGGAAGAAACCATTTGCAGCCTTACCCCTTTCTAAAACTAGAAGACAGCTTAGGGGTTCCTGGGGAGGCCAGGGTTTGCTGCTTCTGGATCCCTAACTACAGTCTACTAGCTGGGCCTCTATATGAAACACTGAAAGGAAAAGATGATGATCCTTTTGAACAGAATCCAGAAGTGGCCTTTCAAGAATGGAAAGAGCAGTCAATTCAGACCCTTGCCCTGGAACTCCCTAATTGAGCTAAACCCTTTGACCTTTCCATTCCCGGTGAAAGGTGAATCGCCATTGGAGAATTAGTGCAAAAACTGGGACCACTTGAAATGGAACAACGCAAGAATGCCATCCAGGTAGGATAAACTACAGTCACCAAGGGGCTTGGCCCACTGCCACATCTGGCCAAGATACTGGCGGTATCTAAAAACCTGGAAATCAGCAGCCCAAAAGGCCACCTCCCTCCTAAGGGAAAAGGACCCCACGTGGTGATCCTAATCACCAACCATGCCCTGAAGTTGCAGGGTTCGCTCCGTGGGCACACCGACCTCGAGTGAGGAGGCCCTCCAACTCCAACATCCAGAGAGATAACCGGAGGCAACAGGGCACCATGACGACTCATGTGAACATCACTTGACCTGGAGTTTCTCTCATAAAACAACAATAGTGTGTCCCGAAGGAGTAGACTACTGCTTGCAGGACTTCCTGCACCCGGAGGGGAGCTAATAATCTTGGCGGGGGAACCGTATATCACACTGTCACCATAGAAAAGCCTACAGACACCGTGATGATGGTGGCCAATAAGACCGGCTGGACTCCTGTTTACTTCAAAAGGCTGTTGACTCAGTGGCCATCATGGTCCTTGATCACCACTGACCCTGGACTGTCTGGGAGTTGAGCGGGCAGGGCTCTGACACCTGGTGCTGATTTTATGTTAATTCAGGGGCCTAATTGAAGAAAGAGCAGACTACTGGTCAGAGCATCTAGGCTGGCAGAAACGGTCAGCCTAAGGTGGCCGAACAAATGTGGGGCGGGGTGAAACCGGCCCCCACAGCGTCTCTGCACATCTCTTTCCTGGACCCTTAAAGGTCATTAGAATCTATAACACTTCCAATGCTGGTGCTCAGGCGGACGAGCAGGGAGGCAGGGGTCCTGGGGCCAATCAACGTCACCTGGAGGCTGCTGGGGAGAAGTTCTGACCCTCGTCCCCTGGTATGAGGGCTCCCAACTCAGCACTCAGCAGTTACAGAAGAAGGGTCTGCACCCTCAGCACTCCAAGAATGAGGAACGGGACAAAAGGCAGAGGAGGGGTTTGTCCCCAGCAAAGCCCATTAAAAATCCCTGGGAGATAAAAATAGAATCTGGGCAATAAAGTCAAGTCTGACCTTTTTTATCCTTTGTGCTTTGTCTAATTTCACGTGCTCCTAGGGTCCCGCATGCAGAGGTTCCACACCCGGCACTTCAGACCAGATTTCCTGGTGCAGAATGGCTGGGTCGACACCTCAGCTCCTGGGGCCCAGTGCAGACTCCGAGATATAGAGCCTGAGCTGCAGCCAACCCGGCCCTTGAGAGCTCCGCCCCCTCCCTCCCACTGACTCTGACAGGATCTCTACACAGCAGCCCAGCCCACAGCCCACGGGGTAGTGCATGCTCTCACCTCTCCATTCTCTGATGAAAATATAAAGTTTCCTTTGCTTGGGAACCAAACTCAGTCTCGATCTGTTGGCCCCAATGACACTGGGCAGGGGGACCCTTGTTGGGGTCCACTCTGGAGGATCAGTAACAGAAATTGAGACTATTGTAACTTCAATGAACAGATGTGTGAGCCAAACTGTAGTTAACATAGAACAGTTTATAAGGCTCGGGTAAAATAAGATGTTTCTAACACTTCCATTTGATATTTCCATCACTTTATTATAAGCAAGTTCAGTGAGAAGGTTTGTCCTATTTGTCAGGTCAATATTAGAGAAATGAAGTGATTTCTTTCCAAGGATGTACATCTAATAATCTTGGTTAAAGCTTCAATCTTGTTTTAAATGCTTTTCCATTGAAAATGATACCTCTCTTTCAGCTCCCCCATTTCTGAGAAGTATAAAATCTTATAATTTATTATTACCAAAGGGGAAAGGTGGGAGGAGGGATAAATTAACAGTTTGGAATTAACACATACACACTGCTATGTATAAAATAGATCATCAACAAGGAACTACTGTATAGCACAGGGAACTACACTCAATATTGTGCAATAACCTATAAGGGGAAATAATCGGAAAAAGAATAGATATTTTTATTGACATCATCTATCAATGACAGTTAAAGTGTAACCTAAGGGAAGCCGGTGGTGAGTGCTTCTGACCCTGAAGACTTCAGTCATCTAAAGTTTGGACTCTGCCTACTTCCCAAGGCCCTTAATGAACATATGTGTAGCCGTAGCTTAAAAAACTCCCCAGTTTGGGTTTCGGGGAGACACTGATTTTGAAAAAGCCCTGGTGTTCTCCTTACATGAATGGGACTCTTCCTACTGCTAAAACATGTCTGTCACATCCAGAGGATGGTATACCGTCTGATCGGGAAGAGTTTGGAAAAGGCATCTCATCTCCTCATCTCCTGGTGCTCGGGTTCACCCCTCCAGCGTCTTTACTAACAGTCTCCCCACTTGGAGATGTCAACACTGTCAACATCCTGTTGCGTACAGTTTGGAATTTGTCCAGAGGATGAAGCGGAAGGATGAGGAACAATGAGAGACAAGTCCTAGGTGTTCAGACAGGCACATGTCACTCTAATTTCCAATCAGGAAGATGAATTGACCAAAGGCTAGGGTTGCCCATGGAAACAGTATAGGGCTTGAGGAAATCCCACTGCTTTGTGGCCAGTTCCCATAAACACAAGTTGAACAATGGAACTCAGGGGCAGTAAAATTCACGAAACTGCAGAGTTGAAAATATCTATCACTGAAAAATGTCTTGAGGAAAGTCAGAGAAAAGGATTGGCAAGCAAGGGAGAATGGCAGGAAAGGGATTTGAGGAGGTAGAAAGGACTCGCCATTAAGCACAAGAAAAGGGGCTGAACATTGCCGACATTGCAGTTGGCCAAAAAGGCTGTATGCATTTTTTTCTGTATATATTCAAGAAAAGGGCATACACTTTTTTAGCCAACCAAACAGGTGGGCACTGGAAATCAATACTACAAAAGATATCACTTCGCATCAGTCAGAAGAGCCATCCTCATAAAGTGTAAACGCCAGAAATGCAGGACAGGGCAAGGAGAGGAGGGAGCCCTGTGAGGCTTATAGTGGAAATGTATATTGCCAACGGCCATTCTGGAGAACTGTATTGTGTTTACTAAAGCATCTAAAAAATGAGCTACAGAGCATAGGGCACTTGCACTCATGGGCGTATATCTTGGGAAAAACAAAAATCGAGAGGACACAGGCACCCCAATGTTTACTGCCTCTCTGTTTAAAAGATCCTCGACTAGGATATAACTTAAATGTCTCTGGAGGGAAAAAATGGATAGAGATGTGGTACTTATGTAGAGTGGAATATTACTCAGCCTGGAAATCAATGAAATATGGCCAGTTGTAACAACTCCGGAGGAGTTACGTATGATCATTCTAAGTGACATAAATATGTAGAAAACACGTGTAAGGCTGCTAAACGGGAAAGGTGGGGAGGGGTGAGGCATCATCCAGGAGGTTGAAATTAGCAAAGATACCATTCCAAATACCAAACTGATAATCAACAAGGCCTACACGGTAACTAAAAGAACTGCACTCAGCACACTCAAGTCACCGGAAAAGAATATCTATGACTGGTAAGAATCTGAAAAAGAAATTATTGATGTCTCTCTGTACGTGAATCAAGTAGATGTACAGCAGCAAGAAACAGAGCTTTGAAAATCAGCTGTAAACAACATAGTAATAAATTGAAAAAAATAAACGACAGAGAGACAGAGAAAACCTCTTACAACTTTTCCTCAGGGACGGTGATGCAACATGGATTGAACACATCTAGACCCACAGCAGGATGAGACATAAGGCTGGAAACTGTTCGCACTAAGAGAAATGTGGGGTTGGGTGAGGAAATGCACACCCTTTAAAGTAATACTACCTGGTACCCATTCAATGGGTCCCAAACCTGCAGGTTCAAGGAATCTTCCTACAGCTAAAACATGCATGGAAAACCCAGAGGACTGTACACCATGTGATCGGGAGATGTGTCTAAAATGCACTTCATTTATCCTCTCCTGGTGCTCCTGTTCATCATTCCAGCCACGTTACTTAGAATCTCCCCACTTAGAGAATCAGCACATTTAAACTTCTGTTTCACACATTTTGCAAATTGTGAGGAGGATGAACGGGAACAGGGGGAAACAATGAGAGAATAGTTGTAGGGGTTTGGATGGGCACATGTCACTCTAATTTCCCATTAAGAATAAGAATTAAAAAAAGGCTCAGCCCGCCTCACCGGAGCCAAAATAGGGCCTGAAGCAATCCTGCAGTTTTGAGGCCAGCTCACAAAAGAGCAACTTAAAAAATGGAGCTCAGGGTCACTGCAATTCACAAACCTGCAGAGTTATAAATGACAGATAACGTCCAAAAATATATTGAAGTAAGGCTGCGAAGAGGACTTGAAAGCGGGGCAGAATTGCAGGAAACCGATTTCAGGAGGTAGACTGGATTTGCATTTAAAGCATAGGAAAAGAGGCAGAACATCGACAATGATGCACTTGGCAACAAAGGGCGTATGAGTTTGTTCCTGAATATATTCAGGAAAAAACACATACGCCCTTTTTGGCAAACCAAGCAAGCTTGCAATGGAAATCCGAACTACTATGAAGTGTCACTTCCCCCCGGTCTAAAGGGCCACTGAGAAAAGTGTAAAATCCAGAAAGGCAAGACAGGCCATGGGGAAAAAGGAGCCTTGTTATGCTTATGGGCGGGATGTACATTGCCAACAGCCACTCTGGAGAAGTGTATGGTGTTTCCTGATACATCTGAAAAACAAAGCAACAGAATCTAGGGCATTTCCACTTATGGTCCTATAGCTTAGGGAAATTAAAATCAAAAAGACACAGCCACCCCAAAATTTACAACGGCTCTGTTTACAGGAGCCTCTTCTACAGTACAAGTTAAATATCCCAGAGAACAAATAATTGATAAAGAAGTTGCGGTACTTATGTACAACAGAATACCACTCAGCAATGAAATCTGTGTCACCAGGCCTGTACCAGCATAATGAGTGGATTGAGGCATGATGATTCTAAGTGAAATAAGTCACACAGAAAAAGAAACATCATAAGGTATCACTAATGCACGGAATGTAAACTTGGCTACACATGAACTGAATTACAAAACAGAACAGGGTCTCAAGTTTAGAAAACCAACTTATGCTTGCTTAAGGGGAAAGGTGAGTTGGGGTGCTGCATAAAACCAGAGTTTGAAATTAGCACAGATACCGTTCCATAAGCCAAATATGTAATAGACAAGACCTACCCGTTGCTCAACGAAATGGACTCAACAATGAGGTATCACCTCACACCTGTTAGAATGGGCATCATCTGAAAATCTACAAACAACAAATGCTGGAAAGGGTGTGGAGAAAAGGAACACTCTTCCACTATTGTTGGGAATATAAATTGATACAGTCACTATGGAGAACAATATGGAGTTTCTTAAGAAACTAATAATAGAATTACCATATGATACAGCAATCCCAGGACTGGACATATACTCAGACAAAACCATAAATCAAAAAGAGACATTCACCGCAATGTTCATTGCATCACTATTTACAATATCGAGGTAATGGAAGCAACCTAAATGCCCACAGACAGACGAATGCATAAAGCTGTGGTACATATATAAAATGGAATATTACTAAGCCATGAAAGGAATGAAATTGGGTCATTTGTAGAGACGTCGATGGATCTAGAGACTGTCCTACAGAGTGAAGTAAGTCAGAAAGAGAAAAACAAATCTTGTATATTCATGCATATATGTGGAACCTAGAAAAACTGTACAGATTAACCGTTTTGCAAGGCATAAATAGAGCAACAGATGTAGACAACAATCGTATGGACAACAAGGGGGGAAAGCTCTTGGAGGGGTGGTGGTGGGAGGAGTTGAGAGATTGGGATTGGCATGTAAACATTTATATGTATAAAATAGATAACCAATGAGAACCTGCTGTATAAAAATATAAAATAAAATTCAAAATTAAAAAGAAATAAAATTTAAAAAATAAAACAGAAAAAACAATTATTCCCTTCACATACATGTATTTATATGAATAAATTATTTCCATGCTTATATCTGTAAATACAAAAAAGAGGAATAAAATCTACCTTGAACCAAAAACGAAAAAGAGAAAAAAAAAAACAGAACCCACCAGTTACTCAGAGGAAAACCGTATCAGGGCACTTGCTCCAGTTGTAAACAATTCTGAAGTTGGTCAGTGGTGGGGAATCGTCTCCCATTCAGCCAGCAGCCCCCACACAACAAGCGTCCTCATTGCAAAGCTGGGGCACCGTGCCGAGGCATCTGTGAGTAAACGTGAGCTGAGCCCCAGGCCACTTGCTGCTGAACTGTTCCCACCCTTCCCAGGTAAAACACCTGAATATATACAAGGACTTGAAAGCCTAGAGGAAGGGCCATGGAGCCACACGAGTGACAGCATGCCAGCTGACTTGGTGCCTGCAGGCCAGCCAGGATGGTCCTGGCCCTGGGTGCTCTTCTGGAAGATTTCCATTTCCCTGCCTGAGATACCCGTCCTGTCCCTGCCCCCACTGCTTTTTTCCTTCCTCACCTCTGCCCAGGGAGAAATTCCAGCAGCAGGTGTGGGTGACACATCCTCTTCTTTAGCAGGTGGCAGCCTGGCATCTGCTGCAGAAAGTCCAGCAGAGCCCCACTCACACTGGGCCACCCACAAAGCCGTGGCCTCTCACTCCCTCCCACCAGCCCAGCCCCGAGACTGCTGACAGGGCAGAGAAAATGGCGTCAGGCACAGCTGCAGGGGCTTTTGCTGCCTGGAGTGGTATTTATATTGATCTCAACCCAGGCACACCTGGGGAGGGCTGGCCAGCATGGTAAGGCTGCCCAGGTAGCCAATCATCACCCCTCAGGGGCTCACAGTTGCAGAAAATGGAACTTGCTGAACCGGCCAGGTCCAAGGAACAGGTGTGGGCTCCTGAGAGTCAGGATAGACAAGGGGCTGCAGCTTTGGCTTGTTTTCTAATCATTTTATCTGGCCCATGAGTGGGAGACAACTTCAAGAAAACCCTCTCCTAATGAGAGGAACCCAGGAGTCAGGGAGAGGAGGGGTGGGTGGTGGTTGGAGACAGAGGCCTGGTGCCCTGGGTGCAGTGGAAGTCTCTGGAAGACCAGGTGGAGGGAGGCCACACAGAGTGATGCCCAGGGTCACAGACCTGTTGGAGCTGCTGTTTGTTAGTTCAAGTCCTGCTCTGAGGTGCTCTGTGTCAGCTCTGAGCGACAGGTGAGCTGGGGGTGCTCTTCAATGAGGGCTATGTGCACGGTTCCTGTGTGCCCAGCCCTGCCACGGTACCTGCAAGGGTAGCTCTGTATCCTGGGAGGGGCCTGACCATGAGAGCCCCGTGGGCTGGGTTGGGGGTGGGGTACCTGCCCAGGAGAGCTCCATATCCTGGGATTGGCCTGACCACGAGAGCCCCATGGGCTGCTGGGGACCTGGTAAAGGATGTCAGGACAGTCAGTGAAGCCACCGAGGATATACCTCCAGTTGCTCCTGATTCCTACACCCTGCTGGTCATTCTACCAACCACCAGGACATGGTATTCTGTATTAGTCTTCAATGATGCCTTCTTTTGTATTCCATTAGTCCCAGAGTCACAAGAAATTTTGGCTTGTGAGTGGCAGGACTCAACATACAACTAAAACAATACTTCCGGGCCATCTTGCCCCAAGGGTTCAAAAATTCCCACACCATCTTTGGGGAAAGCTTAGCTAACGACCGAAAAGTTCTACCTCTGGAAAAGGAAACCCTCCTTCAATATGCAGACGACATTCTGATCGCCAGCCCTACTAAGGAGGCCTCTGAACTACCAAGCCAATAAAGGATAGAAGTTGTCCAAGTAAAAGCTCAAATATCACAGACTGCGGTGACCTGCCTGGGCTTCATTCTCACACAAGGTCAGAGAAGCCCATCCCAGGAAAGGGAAGAAACCATTTGCAGCCTTACCCCTTTCTAAAACTAGAAGACAGCTTAGGGGTTCCTGGGGAGGCCAGGGTTTGCTGCTTCTGGATCCCTAACTACAGTCTACTAGCTGGGCCTCTATATGAAACACTGAAAGGAAAAGATGATGATCCTTTTGAACAGAATCCAGAAGTGGCCTTTCAAGAATGGAAAGAGCAGTCAATTCAGACCCTTGCCCTGGAACTCCCTAATTGAGCTAAACCCTTTGACCTTTCCATTCCCGGTGAAAGGTGAATCGCCATTGGAGAATTAGTGCAAAAACTGGGACCACTTGAAATGGAACAACGCAAGAATGCCATCCAGGTAGGATAAACTACAGTCACCAAGGGGCTTGGCCCACTGCCACATCTGGCCAAGATACTGGCGGTATCTAAAAACCTGGAAATCAGCAGCCCAAAAGGCCACCTCCCTCCTAAGGGAAAAGGACCCCACGTGGTGATCCTAATCACCAACCATGCCCTGAAGTTGCAGGGTTCGCTCCGTGGGCACACCGACCTCGAGTGAGGAGGCCCTCCAACTCCAACATCCAGAGAGATAACCGGAGGCAACAGGGCACCATGACGACTCATGTGAACATCACTTGACCTGGAGTTTCTCTCATAAAACAACAATAGTGTGTCCCGAAGGAGTAGACTACTGCTTGCAGGACTTCCTGCACCCGGAGGGGAGCTAATAATCTTGGCGGGGGAACCGTATATCACACTGTCACCATAGAAAAGCCTACAGACACCGTGATGATGGTGGCCAATAAGACCGGCTGGACTCCTGTTTACTTCAAAAGGCTGTTGACTCAGTGGCCATCATGGTCCTTGATCACCACTGACCCTGGACTGTCTGGGAGTTGAGCGGGCAGGGCTCTGACACCTGGTGCTGATTTTATGTTAATTCAGGGGCCTAATTGAAGAAAGAGCAGACTACTGGTCAGAGCATCTAGGCTGGCAGAAACGGTCAGCCTAAGGTGGCCGAACAAATGTGGGGCGGGGTGAAACCGGCCCCCACAGCGTCTCTGCACATCTCTTTCCTGGACCCTTAAAGGTCATTAGAATCTATAACACTTCCAATGCTGGTGCTCAGGCGGACGAGCAGGGAGGCAGGGGTCCTGGGGCCAATCAACGTCACCTGGAGGCTGCTGGGGAGAAGTTCTGACCCTCGTCCCCTGGTATGAGGGCTCCCAACTCAGCACTCAGCAGTTACAGAAGAAGGGTCTGCACCCTCAGCACTCCAAGAATGAGGAACGGGACAAAAGGCAGAGGAGGGGTTTGTCCCCAGCAAAGCCCATTAAAAATCCCTGGGAGATAAAAATAGAATCTGGGCAATAAAGTCAAGTCTGACCTTTTTTATCCTTTGTGCTTTGTCTAATTTCACGTGCTCCTAGGGTCCCGCATGCAGAGGTTCCACACCCGGCACTTCAGACCAGATTTCCTGGTGCAGAATGGCTGGGTCGACACCTCAGCTCCTGGGGCCCAGTGCAGACTCCGAGATATAGAGCCTGAGCTGCAGCCAACCCGGCCCTTGAGAGCTCCGCCCCCTCCCTCCCACTGACTCTGACAGGATCTCTACACAGCAGCCCAGCCCACAGCCCACGGGGTAGTGCATGCTCTCACCTCTCCATTCTCTGATGAAAATATAAAGTTTCCTTTGCTTGGGAACCAAACTCAGTCTCGATCTGTTGGCCCCAATGACACTGGGCAGGGGGACCCTTGTTGGGGTCCACTCTGGAGGATCAGTAACAGAAATTGAGACTATTGTAACTTCAATGAACAGATGTGTGAGCCAAACTGTAGTTAACATAGAACAGTTTATAAGGCTCGGGTAAAATAAGATGTTTCTAACACTTCCATTTGATATTTCCATCACTTTATTATAAGCAAGTTCAGTGAGAAGGTTTGTCCTATTTGTCAGGTCAATATTAGAGAAATGAAGTGATTTCTTTCCAAGGATGTACATCTAATAATCTTGGTTAAAGCTTCAATCTTGTTTTAAATGCTTTTCCATTGAAAATGATACCTCTCTTTCAGCTCCCCCATTTCTGAGAAGTATAAAATCTTATAATTTATTATTACCAAAGGGGAAAGGTGGGAGGAGGGATAAATTAACAGTTTGGAATTAACACATACACACTGCTATGTATAAAATAGATCATCAACAAGGAACTACTGTATAGCACAGGGAACTACACTCAATATTGTGCAATAACCTATAAGGGGAAATAATCGGAAAAAGAATAGATATTTTTATTGACATCATCTATCAATGACAGTTAAAGTGTAACCTAAGGGAAGCCGGTGGTGAGTGCTTCTGACCCTGAAGACTTCAGTCATCTAAAGTTTGGACTCTGCCTACTTCCCAAGGCCCTTAATGAACATATGTGTAGCCGTAGCTTAAAAAACTCCCCAGTTTGGGTTTCGGGGAGACACTGATTTTGAAAAAGCCCTGGTGTTCTCCTTACATGAATGGGACTCTTCCTACTGCTAAAACATGTCTGTCACATCCAGAGGATGGTATACCGTCTGATCGGGAAGAGTTTGGAAAAGGCATCTCATCTCCTCATCTCCTGGTGCTCGGGTTCACCCCTCCAGCGTCTTTACTAACAGTCTCCCCACTTGGAGATGTCAACACTGTCAACATCCTGTTGCGTACAGTTTGGAATTTGTCCAGAGGATGAAGCGGAAGGATGAGGAACAATGAGAGACAAGTCCTAGGTGTTCAGACAGGCACATGTCACTCTAATTTCCAATCAGGAAGATGAAATGACCAAAGGCTAGGGTTGCCCATGGAAACAGTATAGGGCTTGAGGAAATCCCACTGCTTTGTGGCCAGTTCCCATAAACACAAGTTGAACAATGGAACTCAGGGGCAGTAAAATTCACGAAACTGCAGAGTTGAAAATATCTATCACTGAAAAATGTCTTGAGGAAAGTCAGAGAAAAGGATTGGCAAGCAAGGGAGAATGGCAGGAAAGGGATTTGAGGAGGTAGAAAGGACTCGCCATTAAGCACAAGAAAAGGGGCTGAACATTGCCGACATTGCAGTTGGCCAAAAAGGCTGTATGCGTTTTTTTCTGTATATATTCAAGAAAAGGGCATACACTTTTTTAGCCAACCAAACAGGTGGGCACTGGAAATCAATACTACAAAAGATATCACTTCGCATCAGTCAGAAGAGCCATCCTCATAAAGTGTAAACGCCAGAAATGCAGGACAGGGCAAGGAGAGGAGGGAGCCCTGTGAGGCTTATAGTGGAAATGTATATTGCCAACGGCCATTCTGGAGAAGTGTATTGTGTTTACTAAAGCATCTAAAAAATGAGCTACAGAGCATAGGGCACTTGCACTCATGGGCGTATATCTTGGGAAAAACAAAAATCGAGAGGACACAGGCACCCCAATGTTTACTGCCTCTCTGTTTAAAAGATCCTCGACTAGGATATAACTTAAATGTCTCTGGAGGGAAAAAATGGATAGAGATGTGGTACTTATGTAGAGTGGAATATTACTCAGCCTGGAAATCAATGAAATATGGCCAGTTGTAACAACTCCGGAGGAGTTACGTATGATCATTCTAAGTGACATAAATATGTAGAAAACACGTGTAAGGCTGCTAAACGGGAAAGGTGGGGAGGGGTGAGGCATCATCCAGGAGGTTGAAATTAGCAAAGATACCATTCCAAATACCAAACTGATAATCAACAAGGCCTACACGGTAACTAAAAGAACTGCACTCAGCACACTCAAGTCACCGGAAAAGAATATCTATGACTGGTAAGAATCTGAAAAAGAAATTATTGATGTCTCTCTGTACGTGAATCAAGTAGATGTACAGCAGCAAGAAACAGAGCTTTGAAAATCAGCTGTAAACAACATAGTAATAAATTGAAAAAAATAAACGACAGAGAGACAGAGAAAACCTCTTACAACTTTTCCTCAGGGACGGTGATGCAACATGGATTGAACACATCTAGACCCACAGCAGGATGAGACATAAGGCTGGAAACTGTTCGCACTAAGAGAAATGTGGGGTTGGGTGAGGAAATGCACACCCTTTAAAGTAATACTACCTGGTACCCATTCAATGGGTCCCAAACCTGCAGGTTCAAGGAATCTTCCTACAGCTAAAACATGCATGGAAAACCCAGAGGACTGTACACCATGTGATCGGGAGATGTGTCTAAAATGCACTTCATTTATCCTCTCCTGGTGCTCCTGTTCATCATTCCAGCCACGTTACTTAGAATCTCCCCACTTAGAGAATCAGCACATTTAAACTTCTGTTTCACACATTTTGCAAATTGTGAGGAGGATGAACGGGAACAGGGGGAAACAATGAGAGAATAGTTGTAGGGGTTTGGATGGGCACATGTCACTCTAATTTCCCATTAAGAATAAGAATTAAAAAAAGGCTCAGCCCGCCTCACCGGAGCCAAAATAGGGCCTGAAGCAATCCTGCAGTTTTGAGGCCAGCTCACAAAAGAGCAACTTAAAAAATGGAGCTCAGGGTCACTGCAATTCACAAACCTGCAGAGTTATAAATGAAAACTAACGTCCAAAAATATGTTGAGGTAAGGCAAAGAAGAGGATCTGAATGCAAGACAGAATTGCAAGAAACAGATTTCAAGAGATAGATTGGACTCGCCTTTAAAGCACATGAAAAGCGGCAGAATTTCGACAATGATGCAGTTGGCCCAAAAGGGAGTATGTGTTATTTCCTGAATATATCCAGGAAAAAACGCATACGCACTTTATGGGCAACCAAGCAAGCAAGCAATGCAAATGTGCACAACAAAGAAGTCTCATTTCCCACCGGTCAAAAGGGCCATCCGAAAAAATTGTAAAAACCAGAAATGCAGGACAGGCCATGGAGAACAGGGAGCCTTTATACGCTGATGGACAGTGTGTGAACTGCCGAGAGCCACTCTGGAGAAGTGTATGGTGGTTCCTAAATCATCTAAAAAACAGAGCGACAGAGCATAGGGCACTTCCAATCACGGGAGTATATCTAGGGAAGTCTAAAAATCAACAAGACACAAGCACACCACAGTTTAGGGCTACTCTGTTTACAAGAACCTCAACTTCAGTACACCTTAAATATCCCAGGAAAGAGAACAATGGATAAAGAAAATGTGGTACTTATGTACAATGGAATATCTCTTCACCATGAAATCAATGTAATAAGGCTAGTAGAAGGATAAAGAGTGGATTGAGGTCCGATAATACTACTTGAAATAAGTCAAACAGAAAAAGAAACATATCATAAGATATCACTTATAGAGGGAGGATAAATATGGCTGCACAAAAAATGAATGACAAAACAGAACAGTGTCTCACATTTAGAAAACACACTTATGTCAGCTTAAGGGGAAAGGAGAGGTGGGGTGATGCATAAAACCAGAGTTTGAAATTAGCACAGATACCGTTCAATAAACCAAATAGGTATCAGACAAGATCTACACCTTGCTCAATGAACTGGCCTCAACACACCCTATACACCACAGAGAAATATATCTGAGTAATAAGAATCTTAAAACCCATGTATTGATATATCTCCATAAGGGAATCAAGTGTGCGCAGAGCGGCACAAACACAGCAGTGAAAATGAGCTAAACCCCATTATAGAAATAAATTTTAAAACCAAAACGCAGAAACAATGAAAGAGAGAAAAATTCTTACAAAATTCGCTCAGGGGCTGTGATGCAACCTGGAATGACCACATATAAACCCACAGCTGGATAAGACATAAGGCTGGACACTTGGGGCTGAAAGGATTGGAGAGCTTTGGTGAGCAACTGCTGAAAGTTTAATGCAATACTTCATGCTACTTATTCCAAGGGTCCCAACACTCCAAGTTGAAGGGATTCTTCCTTCAGCTAAAACATGCATGTGGAACCCAGAGTATGATCCACCGTGTGATCGGGAAACGTGTTCAAATGTGTCTCAGTTTTCGTCCCCTGGTACTTGGGTGCAACATTCCAGACGCTTTACTAACACTCTCCCCACTTGGAGAGTCAGTGCCTTTAACCTCCTGTATGGCCCAATTTGCAATTTCTGTGGAAAATGAACAGGAATAGGGAGAACCAATGAGAGACTAGGTGGAGGTGTCTGGACGGGCAAATTTAACTCTCATTTCCCACCAGGAAGAGGAATTAACCAAAGGCTCAGCGTGCCATGCCGGAACCACACTAGGACCAGAAGCAATCCTGCGGTGTTGCGGCCAGCTCACAAGAAAGCGAGTTGAAGAAAGGAGCTCAGGGGCACTGTAATTCACAAACCTGCAGAGTTATAAATGACAGCTATCTTCCAAAAATATATTGAATTAGGATGCCAAGAGGACTTGAAAGCGGGGCAGAATTGCAGGAAACCGATTTCAGCAGGTAGACTGGAATTGAATGTAAAGCATAGGAAAAGAGGCTGAACGTCCACAATGATGCACTTGGCCAAAAAGGGCGTATGCGTTTTTTCCTGAATATATTCAGGAAAAAACGCATACGCCCTTTTTGGCCAACCAAGCAAGCTTGCAAAGGAAATCTGCACTACAATGAAGTCTCACTGCCCCCCGGTCAAAAGGGCCATCTGAAAAAAGTGTAAAATCCAGAAAGGCAGGACAGGCCATGGAGAACTGGGAGCCTAGTTATGCTGATGGGCGGGATGTAAATTGCCAGCAGCCACTCTGGAGAAGTGTATGGTGTTTCCTGAAACATCCAAAAAACAAAGCAACAGAGCCTAGGGCACTTCCACTTATGGTCCTATAGCTTAGGGAAATTAAAATCAAAAAGACACAGCCACCCCAAAGTTTGGGACGGCTCTGTTTACAAGAACCTCGTTTACGGTACAAGTTGAATATCACAGAAAGCGAAAAATGGATAAAGAAATTGTGGTACTTACGTACAATGCAATATCACTCAGCAATGAAATCTATGTCATCAGGCCCGTAGCAGCATAATGAGTGGATTCAGGTACGATGATTCTAAGTGAAATTAGTCACACAGAAAAAGAAACATCATAAGATATCACTAATACACGGAATGTAAACTTGGCTACACAAGAACTGAATTACAAAACAGAACAGGGTGTCAAATGTAGAAAACCAACTTATGCTTGCTTAAGGGGACGGGTGAGTTGGGGTGCTGCATAAAACCAGAGATTGAAATGAGCACAGATACCGTTCCATAAGCCAAATATGTAATAGACAAGAGCTACTCCTTGCTCAACGAAGTGGACTCAACACCCCATATTAAACGCCTAAGAATATACCTGACTAGTAAGAATCTACCTGACTAGTAAGAATCTTAAAACCTATGGATTTATATGTCTCAGAAAGAGAATCAAGCGTGTGTACAGCGGCATGAACGCAGCAGTGATAGGATTGCTGAGGTTCGGTGAGCAAATGCAGACCCTTTGAAATCATATTGCATGGTACCCATTCCATGGGTCTCAACTCTCCCTGTTTAAGGGATTCTTCCTTCAGCTAAAACATGCATGTGCAACCCAGAGTATGATCCACCATGTGGTCGGAAAACGTGTTCAAATGTGTCTCAGTTTTTGTCCCCTGGTACTCGGGTGCAACATTCCAGACGCTTTACTAACACTCTCCCCACTTGGAGAGTCAGTGCCTTTAACCTCCTGTTTGGCCCAGTTAGCAATTTCTGCGGAAGATGAACAGGAATAGGGAGAACCAATGAGAGATTAGGTGGAGGTGTCCGGACGGGCCAATTTAACTCTCATTTCCCACCAGGAAGAGGAATTAACCAAAGGCTCAGCATGCCGTGCCGGAACCAAACTAGGGCCTGAAGCAATCCTGCGGTGTTGCGGCCAGCTCACAAGAAAGCGAGTTGAAGAAAGGAGCTCAGGGGCACTGTAATTCACAAAACTGCAGAGTTATAAATGACAGCTATCTTCCAAAAATATATTGAATTAGGATGCCAAGAGGAGTTGAAAGCAGGGCAGAATTGCAGGAAACCGATTTCAGGAGGTAGACTGGAATTGCATGTAAAGCATAGGAAAAGAGGCAGAACGTCCACAATGATGCACTTGGCCAAAAAGGGCGTATGCGTTTTTTCCTGAATATATTCAGGAAAAAACGCATACGCCCTTTTTGGCCAACCAAGCAAGCTTGCAAAGGAAATCTGCACTACAATGAAGTCTCACTGCCCCCCGGTCAAAAGGGCCATCTGAAAAAAGTGTAAAATCCAGAAAGGCAGGACAGGCCATGGAGAACTGGGAGCCTAGTTATGCTGATGGGCGGGATGTAAATTGCCAGCAGCCACTCTGGAGAAGTGTATGGTGTTTCCTGAAACATCCAAAAAACAAAGCAACAGAGCCTAGGGCACTTCCACTTATTGTCCTATAGCTTAGGGAAATTAAAATCAAAAAGACACAGCCACCCCAAAGTTTGGGACGGCTCTGTTTACAAGAACCTCGTTTACAGTACAAGTTCAATATCACAGAAAGCGAAAAATGGATAAAGAAATTGTGGTACTTACGTACAATGCAATATCACTCAGCAATGAAATCTATGTCATCAGGCCCGTAGCAGCATAATGAGTGGATTCAGGTACGATGATTCTAAGTGAAATAAGTCACACAGAAAAAGAAACATCATAAGATATCACTACTACACGGAATGTAAACTTGGCTACACAAGAACTGAATTACAAAACAGAACAGGGTGTCAAATGTAGAAAACCAACTTATGCTTGCTTAAGGGGAAAGGTGAGTTGGGGTGCTGCATAAAACCAGAGATTGAAATTAGCACAGGTACCGTTCCATAAGCCAAATATGTAATAGACAAGAGCTACTCCTTGCTCAACGAAGTGGACTCAACACCACATATTAAACGCCTAACAATATACCTGACTAGTAAGAAACTTAAAACCTATGGATTTATATGTCTCCGAAAGTGAATCAAGCGTGTGTACAGGGGCATAAACGCAGCAGTGATAGGATTGGTGAGGTTCGGTGAGCAAATGCAGACCCTTTGAAGTCATATTGCATGGTACCCATTCCATGGGTCTAAACTCTCCAGGTTTAAGGGATTCTTCCTCCAGCAAAAACATGCATGTGGAACCCAGAGTATGATCCACCGTGTGATAGGCAAACGTGTTCAAATGTGTCTCAGTTTTCGTCCCCTGGTACTCGGGTGCAACATTCCAGACGCTTTACTAACACTCTCCTCACTTGGAGAGTCAGTGCCTTTAACCTCCTGTTTGGCCCAGTTTGCAATTTCTGTGGAAAATGAACAGGAATAGGGAGAACCAATGAGAGACTAGGTGGAGGTGTCCGGACGGGCAAATTTAACTCTCATATCCGACCAGGAAGAGGAATTAACCAAAGGCTCAGCGTGCCATGCCGGAACCACACTAGGGACAGAAGCAATCCTGCGGTGTTGCGGCCAGCTCACAAGAAAGCGAGTTGAAGAAAGGAGCTCAGGGACACTGTAATTCACAAACCTGCAGAGTTATAAATGACAGCTATCTTCCAAAAATATATTGAAGTAAGGCTGCCAAGAGGAGTTGAAAGTGGGCAGAATTGCAGGAAACCGATTTCAGGAGGTAGACTGGAATTGCATGTAAAGCATAGGAAAAGAGGCAGAACGTCCACAATGATGCACTTGGCCAAAAAGGGCGTATGCGTTTTTTCCTGAATATATTCAGGAAAAAACGCATACGCCCTTTTTGGCCAACCAAGCAAGCTTGCAAAGGAAATCTGCACTACAATGAAGTCTCACTGCCCCCCGGTCAAAAGGGCCATCTGAAAAAAGTGTAAAATCCAGAAAGGCAGGACAGGCCATGGAGAACTGGGAGCCTAGTTATGCTGATGGGCGGGATGTAAATTGCCAGCAGCCACTCTGGAGAAGTGTATGGTGTTTCCTGAAACATCCAAAAAACAAAGCAACAGAGCCTAGGGCACTTCCACTTATGGTCCTATAGCTTAGGGAAATTAAAATCAAAAAGACACAGCCACCCCAAAGTTTGGGACGGCTCTGTTTACAAGAACCTAGTTTACGGTACAAGTTGAATATCACAGAAAGCGAAAAATGGATAAAGAAATTGTGGTACTTACGTACAATGCAATATCACTCAGCAATGAAATCTATGTCATCAGGCCCGTAGCAGCATAATGAGTGGATTCAGGTACGATGATTCTAAGTGAAATTAGTCACACAGAAAAAGAAACATCATAAGATATCACTAATACACGGAATGTAAACTTGGCTACACAAGAACTGAATTACAAAACAGAACAGGGTGTCAAATGTAGAAAACCAACTTATGCTTGCTTAAGGGGACGGGTGAGTTGGGGTGCTGCATAAAACCAGAGATTGAAATGAGCACAGATACCGTTCCATAAGCCAAATATGTAATAGACAAGAGCTACTCCTTGCTCAACGAAGTGGACTCAACACCCCATATTAAAAGCCTAAGAATATACCTGACTAGTAAGAATCTACCTGACTAGTAAGAATCTTAAAACCTATGGATTTATATGTCTCTGAAAGAGAATCAAGCGTGTGTACAGTGGCATAAACGCAGCAGTGATAGGATTGGTGAGGTTCGGTGAGCAAATGCAGACCCTTTGAAGTCATATTGCATGGTACCCATTCCATGGGTCTCAACTCTCCATGTTTAAGGGATTCTTCCTTCAGCTAAAACATGCATGTGGAACCCAGAGTATGATCCACCATGTGGTCGGAAAACGTGTTCAAATGTGTCTCAGTTTTCGTCCCCTGGTACTCGGGTGCAACATTCCAGACGCTTTACTAACACTCTCCCCACTTGGAGAGTCAGTGCCTTTAACCTCCTGTTTGGCCCAGTTTGCAATTTCTGCGGAAGATGAACAGGAATAGGGAGAACCAATGAGAGATTAGGTGGAGGTGTCCGGACGGGCCAATTTAACTCTCATTTCCCACCAGGAAGAGGAATTAACCAAAGGCTCAGCATGCCGTGCCGGAACCAAACTAGGGCCTGAAGCAATCCTGCGGTGTTGCGGCCAGCTCACAAGAAAGCGAGTTGAAGAAAGGAGCTCAGGGGCACTGTAATTCACAAACCTGCAGAGTTATAAATGACAGCTATCTTCCAAAAATATATTGAATTAGGATGCCAAGAGGAGTTGAAAGCAGGGCAGAATTGCAGGAAACCGATTTCAGGAGGTAGACTGGAATTGCATGTAAAGCATAGGAAAAGAGGCAGAACGTCCACAATGATGCACTTGGCCAAAAAGGGCGTATGCGTTTTTTCCTGAATATATTCAAGAAAAAACGCATACGCCCTTTTTGGCCAAACAAGCAAGCTTGCAAAGGAAATCTGCACTACAATGAAGTCTCACTGCCCCCCGGTCAAAAGGGCCATGTGAAAAAAGTGTAAAATCCAGAAAGGCAGGACAGGCCATGGAGAACTGGGAGCCTAGTTATGCTGATGGGCGGGATGTAAATTGCCAGCAGCCACTCTGGAGAAGTGTATGGTGTTTCCTGAAACATCCAAAAAACAAAGCAACAGAGCCTAGGGCACTTCCACTTATGGTCCTATAGCTTAGGGAAATTAAAATCAAAAAGACACAGCCACCCCAAAGTTTGGGACGGCTCTGTTTACAAGAACCTCGTTTACGGTACAAGTTCAATATCACAGAAAGCGAAAAATGGATAAAGAAATTGTGGTACTTACGTACAATGCAATATCACTCAGCAATGAAATCTATGTCATCAGGCCCGTAGCAGCATAATGAGTGGATTCAGGTACGATGATTCTAAGTGAAATTAGTCACACAGAAAAAGAAACATCATAAGATATCACTAATACACGGAATGTAAACTTGGCTACACAAGAACTGAATTACAAAACAGAACAGGGTGTCAAATGTAGAAAACCAACTTATGCTTGCTTAAGGGGACGGGTGAGTTGGGGTGCTGCATAAAACCAGAGATTGAAATGAGCACAGATACCGTTCCATAAGCCAAATATGTAATAGACAAGAGCTACTCCTTGCTCAACGAAGTGGACTCAACACCCCATATTAAACGCCTAAGAATATATCTGACTAGTAAGAATCTTAAAACCTATGGATTTATATGTCTCCGAAAGAGAATCAAGCGTGTGTACAGCGGCATAAACGCAGCAGTGATAGGATTGGTGAGGTTCGGTGAGCAAATGCAGACCCTTTGAAGTCATATTGCATGGTACCCATTCCATGGGTCTCAACTCTCCAGGTTTAAGGGATTCTTCCTTCATCTAAAACATGCATGTGGAACCCAGAGTATGATCCACCGTGTGATCGGGAAACGTGTTCAAATGTGTCTCAGTTTTCGTCCCCTGGGACTCGGGTGCAACATTCCAGACGCTTTACTAACACTCTCCCCACTTGGAGAGTCAGTGCCTTTAACCTCCTGTTTGGCCCAGTTTGCAATTACTGTGGAAAATGAACAGGAATAGGCAGAACCAATGAGAGACTAGGTGGAGGTGTCCGGACGGGCAAATTTAACTCTCATTTCCCACCAGGAAGAGGAATTAACCAAAGGCTCAGCATGCCATGCCGGAACCACACTAGGACCAGAAGCAATCCTGCGGTGTTGCGGCCAGCTCACAAGAAAGCGAGTTGAAGAAAGGAGCTCAGGGGCACTGTAATTCACAAACCTGCAGAGTTACAAATGACAGCTATCTTCCAAAAATATATTGAAGTAAGGCTGCCAAGAGGAGTTGAAAGGGGGGCAGAATTGCAGGAAACCGATTTCAGGAGGTAGACTGGAATTGCATGTAAAGCATAGGAAAAGAGGCAGAACGTCCACAATGATGCACTTGGCCAAAAAGGGCGTATGCGTTTTTTCCTGAATATATTCAGGAAAAAACGCATACGCCCTTTTTGGCCAAACAAGCAAGCTTGCAAAGGAAATCTGCACTACAATGATGTCTCACTGCCCCCCGGTCAAAAGGGCCATCTGAAAAAAGTGTAAAATCCAGAAAGGCAGGACAGGCCATGGAGAACTGGGAGCCTAGTTATGCTGATGGGCGGGATGTAAATTGCCAGCAGCCACTCTGGAGAAGTGTATGGTGTTTCCTGAAACATCCAAAAAACAAAGCAACAGAGCCTAGGGCACTTCCACTTATGGTCCTATAGCTTAGGGAAATTAAAATCAAAAAGACACAGCCACCCCAAAGTTTGGGACGGCTCTGTTTACAAGAACCTCGTTTACGGTACAAGTTCAATATCACAGAAAGCGAAAAATGGATAAAGAAATTGTGGTACTTACGTACAATGCAATATCACTCAGCAATGAAATCTATGTCATCAGGCCCGTAGCAGCATAATGAGTGGATTCAGGTACGATGATTCTAAGTGAAATTAGTCACACAGAAAAAGAAACATCATAAGATATCACTAATACACGGAATGTAAACTTGGCTACACAAGAACTGAATTACAAAACAGAACAGGGTGTCAAATGTAGAAAACCAACTTATGCTTGCTTAAGGGGACGGGTGAGTTGGGGTGCTGCATAAAACCAGAGATTGAAATGAGCACAGATACCGTTCCATAAGCCAAATATGTAATAGACAAGAGCTACTCCTTGCTCAACGAAGTGGACTCAACACTCCATATTAAACGCCTAAGAATCTACCTGACTAGTAAGAATCTTAAAACCTATGGATTTATATGTCTCCGAAAGAGAATCAAGCGTGTGTACAGCGACATGAACGCAGCAGTGATAGGATTGCTGAGGTTCGGTGAGCAAATGCAGACCCTTTGAAGTCATACAGCATGGTACCCATTCCATGGGTCTCAACTCTCCAGGTTTAATGGATTCTACCTTCAGCTAAAACATGCATGTGGAACCCAGAGTATTATCCACCGTGTGATCGGGAAACGTGTTCAAATGTGTCTCAGTTTTCGTCCCCTGGTACTCGGTTGCAACATTCCAGACGCTTTACTAACACTCTCCCCACTTGGAGACTCGGTGCCTTTAACCTCCTGTTTGGCCCAGTTTGCAATTTCTGTGGAAAATGAACAGGAATTGGGAGAACCAATGAGAGACTAGGTGGAACTGTCCGGACGGGCAAATTTAACTCTCATTTCCCACCAGGAAGAGGAATTAACCAAAGGCTCAGCATGCCGTGCCAGAACCAAACTAGGGCCTGAAGCAATCCTGCGGTGTTGCGGCCAGCTCACAATAAAGCGAGTTGAAGAAAGAAGCTCAGGGGCACTGTAATTCACAAACCTGCAGAGTTATAAATGACAGCTATCTTCCAAAAATATATTGAATTAGGATGCCAAGAGGAGTTGAAAGCAGGGCAGAATTGCAGGAAACCAATTTCTGGAGGTAGACTGGAATTGCATGTAAAGCATAGGAAAAGAGGCAGAACGTCCACAATGATGCACTTGGCCAAAAAGGGCGTATGCGTTTTTTCCTGAATATATTCAGGAAAAAACGCATACGCCCTTTTTGGCCAACCAAGCAAGCTTGCAAAGGAAATCTGCACTACAATGAAGTCTCACTGCCCCCCGGTCAAAAGGGCCATCTGAAAAAAGTGTAAAATCCAGAAAGGCAGGACAGGCCATGGAGAACTGGGAGCCTAGTTATGCTGATGAGCGGGATGTAAATTGCCAGCAGCCACTCTGGAGAAGTGTATGGTGTTTCCTGAAACATCCAAAAAACAAAGCAACAGAGCCTAGGGCACTTCCACTTATGGTCCTATAGCTTAGGGAAATTAAAATCAAAAAGACACAGCCACCCCAAAGTTTGGGACGGCTCTGTTTACAAGAACCTCGTTTACGGTACAAGTTCAATATCACAGAAAGCGAAAAATGGATAAAGAAATTGTGGTACTTACGTACAATGCAATATCACTCAGCAATGAAATCTATGTCATCAGGCCCGTAGCAGCATAATGAGTGGATTCAGGTACGATGATTCTAAGTGAAATTAGTCACACAGAAAAAGAAACATCATAAGATATCACTAATACACGGAATGTACACTTGGCTACACAAGAACTGAATTACAAAACAGAACAGGGTGTCAAATGTAGAAAACCAACTTATGCTTGCTTAAGGGGACGGGTGAGTTGGGGTGCTGCATAAAACCAGAGATTGAAATGAGCACAGATACCGTTCCATAAACCAAATATGTAATAGACAAGAGCTACTCCTTGCTCAACGAAGTGGACTCAACACCCCATATTACACGCCTAAGAATATACCTGACTAGTAAGAATCTACCTGACTAGTAAGAATCTTAAAACCTATGGATTTATATGTCTCTGAAAGAGAATCAAGCGTGTGTACAGCGGCATAAACGCAGCAGTGATAGGATTGGTGAGGTTCGGTGAGCAAATGCAGACCCTTTGAAGTCATATTGCATGGTACCCATTCCATGGGTCTCAACTCTCCATGTTTAAGGGATTCTTCCTTCAGCTAAAACATGCATGTGGAACCCAGAGTATGATCCACCATGTGGTCGGAAAACGTGTTCAAATGTGTCTCAGTTTTCGTCCCCTGGTACTCGGGTGCAACATTCCAGACGCTTTACTAACACTCTCCCCACTTGGAGAGTCAGTGCCTTTAACCTCCTGTTTGGCCCAGTTAGCAATTTCTGCGGAAGATGAACAGGAATAGGGAGAACCAATGAGAGATTAGGTGGAGGTGTCCGGACGGGCCAATTTAACTCTCATTTCCCACCAGGAAGAGGAATTAACCAAAGGCTCAGCATGCCGTGCCGGAACCAAACTAGGGCCTGAAGCAATCCTGCGGTGTTGCGGCCAGCTCACAAGAAAGCGAGTTGAAGAAAGGAGCTCAGGGGCACTGTAATTCACAAACCTGCAGAGTTATAAATGACAGCTATCTTCCAAAAATATATTGAATTAGGATGCCAAGAGGAGTTGAAAGCAGGGCAGAATTGCAGGAAACCGATTTCAGGAGGTAGACTGGAATTGCATGTAAAGCATAGGAAAAGAGGCAGAACGTCCACAATGATGCACTTGGCCAAAAAGGGCGTATGCGTTTTTTCCTGAATATATTCAGGAAAAAACGCATACGCCCTTTTTGGCCAACCAAGCAAGCTTGCAAAGGAAATCTGCACTACAATGAAGTCTCACTGCCCCCCGGTCAAAAGGGCCATCTGAAAAAAGTTTAAAATCCAGAAAGGCAGGACAGGCCATGGAGAACTGGGAGCCTAGTTATGCTGATGGGCGGGATGTAAATTGCCAGCAGCCACTCTGGAGAAGTGTATGGTGTTTCCTGAAACATCCAAAAAACAAAGCAACAGAGCCTAGGGCACTTCCACTTATGGTCCTATAGCTTAGGGAAATTAAAATCAAAAAGACACAGCCACCCCAAAGTTTGGGACGGCTCTGTTTACAAGAACCTAGTTTACCGTACAAGTTCAATATCACAGAAAGCGAAAAATGGATAAAGAAATTGTGGTACTTACGTACAATGCAATATCACTCAGCAATGAAATCTATGTCATCAGGCCCGTAGCAGCATAATGAGTGGATTCAGGTACGATGATTCTAAGTGAAATTAGTCACACAGAAAAAGAAACATCATAAGATATCACTAATACACGGAATGTAAACTTGGCTACACAAGAACTGAATTACAAAACAGAACAGGGTGTCAAATGTAGAAAACCAACTTATGCTTGCTTAAGGGGACGGGTGAGTTGGGGTGCTGCATAAAACCAGAGATTGAAATGAGCACAGATACCGTTCCATAAGCCAAATATGTAATAGACAAGAGCTACTCCTTGCTCAACGAAGTGGACTCAACACCCCATATTAAACGCCTAAGAATATACCTGACTAGTAAGAATCTACCTAACTAGTAAGAATCTTAAAACCTATGGATTTATATGTCTCCGAAAGAGAATCAAGTGTGTGTACAGCGGCATAAACGCAGCAGTGATAGGATTGGTGAGGTTCGGTGAGCAAATGCAGACCCTTTGAAGTCATATTGCATGGTACCCATTCCATGGGTCTCAACTCTCCATGTTTAAGGGATTCTTCCTTCAGCTAAAACATGCATGTGGAACCCAGAGTATGATCCACCATGTGGTCGGAAAACGTGTTCAAATGTGTCTCAGTTTTCGTCCCCTGGTACTCGGGTGCAACATTCCAGACGCTTTACTAACACTCTCCCCACTTGGAGAGTCAGTGCCTTTAACCTCCTGTTTGGCCCAGTTAGCAATTTCTGCGGAAGATGAACAGGAATAGGGAGAACCAATGAGAGATTAGGTGGAGGTGTCCGGACGGGCCAATTTAACTCTCATTTCCCACCAGGAAGAGGAATTAACCAAAGGCTCAGCATGCCGTGCCGGAACCAAACTAGGGCCTGAAGCAATCCTGCGGTGTTGCGGCCAGCTCACAAGAAAGCGAGTTGAAGAAAGGAGCTCAGGGGCACTGTAATTCACAAACCTGCAGAGTTATAAATGACAGCTATATTCCAAAAATATATTGAATTAGGATGCCAAGAGGAGTTGAAAGCAGGGCAGAATTGCAGGAAACCGATTTCAGGAGGTAGACTGGAATTGCATGTAAAGCATAGGAAAAGAGGCAGAACGTCCACAATGATGCACTTGGCCAAAAAGGGCGTATGCGTTTTTTCCTGAATATATTCAAGAAAAAACGCATACGCCCTTTTTGGCCAAACAAGCAAGCTTGCAAAGGAAATCTGCACTACAATGAAGTCTCACTGCCCCCCGGTCAAAAGGGCCATGTGAAAAAAGTGTAAAATCCAGAAAGGCAGGACAGGCCATGGAGAACTGGGAGCCTAGTTATGCTGATGGGCGGGATGTAAATTGCCAGCAGCCACTCTGGAGAAGTGTATGGTGTTTCCTGAAACATCCAAAAAACAAAGCAACAGAGCCTAGGACACTTCCACTTATGGTCCTATAGCTTAGGGAAATTAAAATCAAAAAGACACAGCCACCCCAAAGTTTGGGACGGCTCTGTTTACAAGAACCTCGTTTACGGTACAAGTTCAATATCACAGAAAGCGAAAAATGGATAAAGAAATTGTGGTACTTACGTACAATGCAATATCACTCAGCAATGAAATCTATGTCATCAGGCCCGTAGCAGCATAATGAGTGGATTCAGGTACGATGATTCTAAGTGAAATTAGTCACACAGAAAAAGAAACATCATAAGATATCACTAATACACGGAATGTAAACTTGGCTACACAAGAACTGAATTACAAAACAGAACAGGGTGTCAAATGTAGAAAACCAACTTATGCTTGCTTAAGGGGACGGGTGAGTTGGGGTGCTGCATAAAACCAGAGATTGAAATGAGCACAGATACCGTTCCATAAGCCAAATATGTAATAGACAAGAGCTACTCCTTGCTCAACGAAGTGGACTCAACACCCCATATTAAACGCCTAAGAATATACCTGACTAGTAAGAATCTACCTGACTAGTAAGAATCTTAAAACCTATGGATTTATATGTCTCCGAAAGAGAATCAAGCGTGTGTACAGCGGCATAAACGCAGCAGTGATAGGACTGGTGAGGTTCGGTGAGCAAATGCAGACCCTTTGAAGTCATATTGCATGGTACCCATTCCATGGGTCTCAACTCTCCAGGTTTAAGGGATTCTTCCTTCATCTAAAACATGCATGTGGAACCCAGAGTATGATCCACCGTGTGATCGGGAAACGTGTTCAAATGTGTCTCAGTTTTCGTCCCCTGGGACTCGGGTGCAACATTCCAGACGCTTTACTAACACTCTCCCCACTTGGAGAGTCAGTGCCTTTAACCTCCTGTTTGGCCCAGTTTGCAATTACTGTGGAAAATGAACAGGAATAGGCAGAACCAATGAGAGACTAGGTGGAGGTGTCCGGACGGGCAAATTTAACTCTCATTTCCCACCAGGAAGAGGAATTAACCAAAGGCTCAGCATGCCATGCCGGAACCACACTAGGACCAGAAGCAATCCTGCGGTGTTGCGGCCAGCTCACAAGAAAGCGAGTTGAAGAAAGGAGCTCAGGGGCACTGTAATTCACAAACCTGCAGAGTTACAAATGACAGCTATCTTCCAAAAATATATTGAAGTAAGGCTGCCAAGAGGAGTTGAAAGGGGGACAGAATTGCAGGAAACCGATTTCAGGAGGTAGACTGGAATTGCATGTAAAGCATAGGAAAAGAGGCAGAACGTCCACAATGATGCACTTGGCCAAAAAGGGCGTATGCGTTTTTTCCTGAATATATTCAGGAAAAAACGCATACGCCCTTTTTGGGCAAACAAGCAAGCTTGCAAAGGAAATCTGCACTACAATGATGTCTCACTGCCCCCCGGTCAAAAGGGCCATCTGAAAAAAGTGTAAAATCCAGAAAGGCAGGACAGGCCATGGAGAACTGGGAGCCTAGTTATGCTGATGGGCGGGATGTAAATTGCCAGCAGCCACTCTGGAGAAGTGTATGGTGTTTCCTGAAACATCCAAAAAACAAAGCAACAGAGCCTAGGGCACTTCCACTTATGGTCCTATAGCTTAGGGAAATTAAAATCAAAAAGACACAGCCACCCCAAAGTTTGGGACGGCTCTGTTTACAAGAACCTCGTTTACGGTACAAGTTCAATATCACAGAAAGCGAAAAATGGATAAAGAAATTGTGGTACTTACGTACAATGCAATATCACTCAGCAATGAAATCTATGTCATCAGGCCCGTAGCAGCATAATGAGTGGATTCAGGTACGATGATTCTAAGTGAAATTAGTCACACAGAAAAAGAAACATCATAAGATATCACTAATACACGGAATGTAAACTTGGCTACACAAGAACTGAATTACAAAACAGAACAGGGTGTCAAATGTAGAAAACCAACTTATGCTTGCTTAAGGGGACGGGTGAGTTGGGGTGCTGCATAAAACCAGAGATTGAAATGAGCACAGATACCGTTCCATAAGCCAAATATGTAATAGACAAGAGCTACTCCTTGCTCAACGAAGTGGACTCAACACCCCATATTAAACGCCTAAGAATATACCTGACTAGTAAGAATCTACCTGACTAGTAAGAATCTTAAAACCTATGGATTTATATGTCTCCGAAAGAGAATCAAGCGTGTGTACAGCGGCATAAACGCAGCAGTGATAGGATTGGTGAGGTTCGGTGAGCAAATGCAGACCCTTTGAAGTCATACAGCATGGTACCCATTCCATGGGTCTCAACTCTCCAGGTTTAATGGATTCTTCCTTCAGCTAAAACATGCATGTGGAACCCAGAGTATGATCCACCGTGTGATCGGGAAACGTGTTCAAATGTGTCTCAGTTTTCGTCCCCTGGTACTCGGTTGCAACATTCCAGACGCTTTACTAACACTCTCCCCACTTGGAGAGTCGGTGCCTTTAACCTCCTGTTTGGCCCAGTTTGCAATTTCTGTGGAAAATGAACAGGAATTGGGAGAACCAATGAGAGACTAGGTGGAGGTGTCCGGACGGGCAAATTTAACTCTCATTTCCCACCAGGAAGAGGAATTAACCAAAGACTCAGCATGCCGTGCCAGAACCAAACTAGGGCCTGAAGCAATCCTGCGGTGTTGCGGCCAGCTCACAAGAAAGCGAGTTGAAGAAAGGAGCTCAGGGGCACTGTAATTCACAAACCTGCAGAGTTATAAATGACAGCTATCTTCCAAAAATATATTGAATTAGGATGCCAAGAGGAGTTGAAAGCAGGGCAGAATTGCAGGAAACCAATTTCTGGAGGTAGACTGGAAATGCATGTAAAGCATAGGAAAAGAGGCAGAACGTCCACAATGATGCACTTGGCCAAAAAGGGCGTATGCGTTTTTTCCATTCAGGAAAAAACGCATACGCCCTTTTTGGCCAACCAAGCAAGCTTGCAAAGGAAATCTGCACTACAATGAAGTCTCACTGCCCCCCGGTCAAAAGGGCCATCTGAAAAAAGTGTAAAATCCAGAAAGGCAGGACAGGCCATGGAGAACTGGGAGCCTAGTTATGCTGATGGGTGGGATGTAAATTGCCAGCAGCCACTCTGGAGAAGTGTATGGTGTTTCCTGAAACATCCAAAAAACAAAGCAACAGAGCCTAGGGCACTTCCACTTATGGTCCTATAGCTTAGGGAAATTAAAATCAAAAAGACACAGCCACCCCAAAGTTTGGGACGGCTCTGTTTACAAGAACCTCGTTTACGGTACAAGTTCAATATCACACAAAGCGAAAAATGGATAAAGAAATTGTGGTACTTACGTACAATGCAATATCACTCAGCAATGAAATCTATGTCATCAGGCCCGTAGCAGCATAATGAGTGGATTCAGGTACGATGATTCTAAGTGAAATTAGTCACACAGAAAAAGAAACATCATAAGATATCACTAATACACGGAATGTAAACTTGGCTACACAAGAACTGAATTACAAAACAGAACAGGGTGTCAAATGTAGAAAACCAACTTATGCTTGCTTAAGGGGACGGGTGAGTTGGGGTGCTGCATAAAACCAGAGATTGAAATGAGCACAGATACAGTTCCACAAGCCAAATATGTAATAGACAAGAGCTACTCCTTGCTCAACGAAGTGGACTCAACACCCCATATTAAACGCCTAAGAATATACCTGACTAGTAAGAATCTACCTGACTAGTAAGAATCTTAAAACCTATGGATTTATATGTCTCCGAAAGAGAATCAAGCGTGTTTACAGCGGCATAAACGCAGCAGTGATAGGATTGCTGAGGTTCGGTGAGCAAATGCAGACCCTTTGAAGTCATATTGCATGGTACCCATTCCATGGGTCTCAACTCTCCATGTTTAAGGGATTCTTCCTTCAGCTAAAACATGCATGTGGAACCCAGAGTATGATCCACCATGTGGTCGGAAAACGTGTTCAAATGTGTCTCAGTTTTCGTCCCCTGGTACTCGGGTGCAACATTCCAGACGCTTTACTAACACTCTCCCCACTTGGAGAGTCAGTGCCTTTAACCTCCTGTTTGGCCCAGTTAGCAATTTCTGCGGAAGATGAACAGGAATAGGGAGAACCAATGAGAGATTAGGTGGAGGTGTCCGGACAGGCCAATTTAACTCTCATTTCCCACCAGGAAGAGGAATTAACCAAAGGCTCAGCATGCCGTGCCGGAACCAAACTAGGGCCTGAAGCAATCCTGCGGTGTTGCGGCCAGCTCACAAGAAAGCGAGTTGAAGAAAGGAGCTCAGGGGCACTGTAATTCACAAACCTGCAGAGTTATAAAGGACAGCTATCTTCCAAAAATATATTGAATTAGGATGCCAAGAGGAGTTGAAAGCAGGGCAGAATTGCAGGAAACCGATTTCAGGAGGTAGACTGGAATTGCATGTAAAGCATAGGAAAAGAGGCAGAACGTCCACAATGATGCACTTGGCCAAAAAGGGCATATGCGTTTTTTCCTGAATATATTCAGGAAAAAACGCATACGCCCTTTTTGGCCAACCAAGCAAGCTTGCAAAGGAAATCTGCACTACAATGAAGTCTCACTGCCCCCCGGTCAAAAGGGCCATCTGAAAAAAGTGTAAAATCCAGAAAGGCAGGACAGGCCATGGAGAACTGGGAGCCTAGTTATGCTGATGGGCGGGATGTAAATTGCCAGCAGCCACTCTGGAAAAGTGTATGGTGTTTCCTGAAACATCCAAAAAACAAAGCAACAGAGCCTAGGGCACTTCCACTTATGGTCCTATAGCTTAGGGAAATTAAAATCAAAAAGACACAGCCACCCCAAAGTTTGGGACGGCTCTGTTTACAAGAGCCTCGTTTACGGTACAAGTTCAATATCACAGAAAGCGAAAAATGGATAAAGAAATTGTGGTACTTACGTACAATGCAATATCACTCAGCAATGAAATCTATGTCATCAGGCCCGTAGCAGCATAATGAGTGGATTCAGGTACGATGATTCTAAGTGAAATTAGTCACACAGAAAAAGAAACATCATAAGATATCACTAATACACGGAATGTAAACTTGGCTACACAAGAACTGAATTACAAAACAGAACAGGGTGTCAAATGTAGAAAACCATCTTATGCTTGCTTAAGGGGACGGGTGAGTTGGGGTGCTGCATAAAACCAGAGATTGAAATGAGCACAGATACCATTCCATAAGCCAAATATGTAATAGACAAGAGCTACTCCTTGCTCAACGAAGTGGACTCAACACCCCATATTAAACGCCTAAGAATATATCTGACTAGTAAGAATCTTAAAACCTATGGATTTATACGTCTCCGAAAGAGAATCAAGCGTGTGTACAGCGGCATAAACGCAGCAGTGATAGGATTGCTGAGGTTCGGTGAGCAAATGCAGACCCTTTGAAGTCATATTGCATGGTACCCATTCCATGGGTCTCAACTCTCCATGTTTAAGGGATTCTTCCTTCAGCTAAAACATGCATGTGGAACCCAGAGTATGATCCACCATGTGGTCGGAAAACGTGTTCAAATGTGTCTCAGTTTTCGTCCCCTGGTACTCGGGTGCAACATTCCAGACGCTTTACTAACACTCTCCCCACTTGGAGAGTCAGTGCCTTTAACCTCCTGTTTGGCCCAGTTAGCAATTTCTGCGGAAGATGAACAGGAATAGGGAGAACCAATGAGAGATTAGGTGGAGGTGTCCGGACGGGCCAATTTAACTCTCATTTCCCACCAGGAAGAGGAATTAACCAAAGGCTCAGCATGCCGTGCCGGAACCAAACTAGGGCCTGAAGCAATCCTGCGGTGTTGCGGCCAGCTCACAAGAAAGCGAGTTGAAGAAAGGAGCTCAGGGGCACTGTAATTCACAAACCTGCAGAGTTATAAATGACAGCTATATTCCAAAAATATATTGAATTAGGATGCCAAGAGGAGTTGAAAGCAGGGCAGAATTGCAGGAAACCGATTTCAGGAGGTAGACTGGAATTGCATGTAAAGCATAGGAAAAGAGGCAGAACGTCCACAATGATGCACTTGGCCAAAAAGGGCGTATGCGTTTTTTCCTGAATATATTCAAGAAAAAACGCATACGCCCTTTTTGGCCAAACAAGCAAGCTTGCAAAGGAAATCTGCACTACAATGAAGTCTCACTGCCCCCCGGTCAAAAGGGCCATGTGAAAAAAGTGTAAAATCCAGAAAGGCAGGACAGGCCATGGAGAACTGGGAGCCTAGTTATGCTGATGGGCGGGATGTAAATTGCCAGCAGCCACTCTGGAGAAGTGTATGGTGTTTCCTGAAACATCCAAAAAACAAAGCAACAGAGCCTAGGACACTTCCACTTATGGTCCTATAGCTTAGGGAAATTAAAATCAAAAAGACACAGCCACCCCAAAGTTTGGGACGGCTCTGTTTACAAGAACCTCGTTTACGGTACAAGTTCAATATCACAGAAAGCGAAAAATGGATAAAGAAATTGTGGTACTTACGTACAATGCAATATCACTCAGCAATGAAATCTATGTCATCAGGCCCGTAGCAGCATAATGAGTGGATTCAGGTACGATGATTCTAAGTGAAATTAGTCACACAGAAAAAGAAACATCATAAGATATCACTAATACACGGAATGTAAACTTGGCTACACAAGAACTGAATTACAAAACAGAACAGGGTGTCAAATGTAGAAAACCAACTTATGCTTGCTTAAGGGGACGGGTGAGTTGGGGTGCTGCATAAAACCAGAGATTGAAATGAGCACAGATACCGTTCCATAAGCCAAATATGTAATAGACAAGAGCTACTCCTTGCTCAACGAAGTGGACTCAACACCCCATATTAAACGCCTAAGAATATACCTGACTAGTAAGAATCTACCTGACTAGTAAGAATCTTAAAACCTATGGATTTATATGTCTCCGAAAGAGAATCAAGCGTGTGTACAGCGGCATAAACGCAGCAGTGATAGGACTGGTGAGGTTCGGTGAGCAAATGCAGACCCTTTGAAGTCATATTGCATGGTACCCATTCCATGGGTCTCAACTCTCCAGGTTTAAGGGATTCTTCCTTCATCTAAAACATGCATGTGGAACCCAGAGTATGATCCACCGTGTGATCGGGAAACGTGTTCAAATGTGTCTCAGTTTTCGTCCCCTGGGACTCGGGTGCAACATTCCAGACGCTTTACTAACACTCTCCCCACTTGGAGAGTCAGTGCCTTTAACCTCCTGTTTGGCCCAGTTTGCAATTACTGTGGAAAATGAACAGGAATAGGCAGAACCAATGAGAGACTAGGTGGAGGTGTCCGGACGGGCAAATTTAACTCTCATTTCCCACCAGGAAGAGGAATTAACCAAAGGCTCAGCATGCCATGCCGGAACCACACTAGGACCAGAAGCAATCCTGCGGTGTTGCGGCCAGCTCACAAGAAAGCGAGTTGAAGAAAGGAGCTCAGGGGCACTGTAATTCACAAACCTGCAGAGTTACAAATGACAGCTATCTTCCAAAAATATATTGAAGTAAGGCTGCCAAGAGGAGTTGAAAGGGGGACAGAATTGCAGGAAACCGATTTCAGGAGGTAGACTGGAATTGCATGTAAAGCATAGGAAAAGAGGCAGAACGTCCACAATGATGCACTTGGCCAAAAAGGGCGTATGCGTTTTTTCCTGAATATATTCAGGAAAAAACGCATACGCCCTTTTTGGGCAAACAAGCAAGCTTGCAAAGGAAATCTGCACTACAATGATGTCTCACTGCCCCCCGGTCAAAAGGGCCATCTGAAAAAAGTGTAAAATCCAGAAAGGCAGGACAGGCCATGGAGAACTGGGAGCCTAGTTATGCTGATGGGCGGGATGTAAATTGCCAGCAGCCACTCTGGAGAAGTGTATGGTGTTTCCTGAAACATCCAAAAAACAAAGCAACAGAGCCTAGGGCACTTCCACTTATGGTCCTATAGCTTAGGGAAATTAAAATCAAAAAGACACAGCCACCCCAAAGTTTGGGACGGCTCTGTTTACAAGAACCTCGTTTACGGTACAAGTTCAATATCACAGAAAGCGAAAAATGGATAAAGAAATTGTGGTACTTACGTACAATGCAATATCACTCAGCAATGAAATCTATGTCATCAGGCCCGTAGCAGCATAATGAGTGGATTCAGGTACGATGATTCTAAGTGAAATTAGTCACACAGAAAAAGAAACATCATAAGATATCACTAATACACGGAATGTAAACTTGGCTACACAAGAACTGAATTACAAAACAGAACAGGGTGTCAAATGTAGAAAACCAACTTATGCTTGCTTAAGGGGACGGGTGAGTTGGGGTGCTGCATAAAACCAGAGATTGAAATGAGCACAGATACCGTTCCATAAGCCAAATATGTAATAGACAAGAGCTACTCCTTGCTCAACGAAGTGGACTCAACACCCCATATTAAACGCCTAAGAATATACCTGACTAGTAAGAATCTACCTGACTAGTAAGAATCTTAAAACCTATGGATTTATATGTCTCCGAAAGAGAATCAAGCGTGTGTACAGCGGCATAAACGCAGCAGTGATAGGATTGGTGAGGTTCGGTGAGCAAATGCAGACCCTTTGAAGTCATACAGCATGGTACCCATTCCATGGGTCTCAACTCTCCAGGTTTAATGGATTCTTCCTTCAGCTAAAACATGCATGTGGAACCCAGAGTATGATCCACCGTGTGATCGGGAAACGTGTTCAAATGTGTCTCAGTTTTCGTCCCCTGGTACTCGGTTGCAACATTCCAGACGCTTTACTAACACTCTCCCCACTTGGAGAGTCGGTGCCTTTAACCTCCTGTTTGGCCCAGTTTGCAATTTCTGTGGAAAATGAACAGGAATTGGGAGAACCAATGAGAGACTAGGTGGAGGTGTCCGGACGGGCAAATTTAACTCTCATTTCCCACCAGGAAGAGGAATTAACCAAAGACTCAGCATGCCGTGCCAGAACCAAACTAGGGCCTGAAGCAATCCTGCGGTGTTGCGGCCAGCTCACAAGAAAGCGAGTTGAAGAAAGGAGCTCAGGGGCACTGTAATTCACAAACCTGCAGAGTTATAAATGACAGCTATCTTCCAAAAATATATTGAATTAGGATGCCAAGAGGAGTTGAAAGCAGGGCAGAATTGCAGGAAACCAATTTCTGGAGGTAGACTGGAAATGCATGTAAAGCATAGGAAAAGAGGCAGAACGTCCACAATGATGCACTTGGCCAAAAAGGGCGTATGCGTTTTTTCCATTCAGGAAAAAACGCATACGCCCTTTTTGGCCAACCAAGCAAGCTTGCAAAGGAAATCTGCACTACAATGAAGTCTCACTGCCCCCCGGTCAAAAGGGCCATCTGAAAAAAGTGTAAAATCCAGAAAGGCAGGACAGGCCATGGAGAACTGGGAGCCTAGTTATGCTGATGGGTGGGATGTAAATTGCCAGCAGCCACTCTGGAGAAGTGTATGGTGTTTCCTGAAACATCCAAAAAACAAAGCAACAGAGCCTAGGGCACTTCCACTTATGGTCCTATAGCTTAGGGAAATTAAAATCAAAAAGACACAGCCACCCCAAAGTTTGGGACGGCTCTGTTTACAAGAACCTCGTTTACGGTACAAGTTCAATATCACACAAAGCGAAAAATGGATAAAGAAATTGTGGTACTTACGTACAATGCAATATCACTCAGCAATGAAATCTATGTCATCAGGCCCGTAGCAGCATAATGAGTGGATTCAGGTACGATGATTCTAAGTGAAATTAGTCACACAGAAAAAGAAACATCATAAGATATCACTAATACACGGAATGTAAACTTGGCTACACAAGAACTGAATTACAAAACAGAACAGGGTGTCAAATGTAGAAAACCAACTTATGCTTGCTTAAGGGGACGGGTGAGTTGGGGTGCTGCATAAAACCAGAGATTGAAATGAGCACAGATACAGTTCCACAAGCCAAATATGTAATAGACAAGAGCTACTCCTTGCTCAACGAAGTGGACTCAACACCCCATATTAAACGCCTAAGAATATACCTGACTAGTAAGAATCTACCTGACTAGTAAGAATCTTAAAACCTATGGATTTATATGTCTCCGAAAGAGAATCAAGCGTGTTTACAGCGGCATAAACGCAGCAGTGATAGGATTGCTGAGGTTCGGTGAGCAAATGCAGACCCTTTGAAGTCATATTGCATGGTACCCATTCCATGGGTCTCAACTCTCCATGTTTAAGGGATTCTTCCTTCAGCTAAAACATGCATGTGGAACCCAGAGTATGATCCACCATGTGGTCGGAAAACGTGTTCAAATGTGTCTCAGTTTTCGTCCCCTGGTACTCGGGTGCAACATTCCAGACGCTTTACTAACACTCTCCCCACTTGGAGAGTCAGTGCCTTTAACCTCCTGTTTGGCCCAGTTAGCAATTTCTGCGGAAGATGAACAGGAATAGGGAGAACCAATGAGAGATTAGGTGGAGGTGTCCGGACAGGCCAATTTAACTCTCATTTCCCACCAGGAAGAGGAATTAACCAAAGGCTCAGCATGCCGTGCCGGAACCAAACTAGGGCCTGAAGCAATCCTGCGGTGTTGCGGCCAGCTCACAAGAAAGCGAGTTGAAGAAAGGAGCTCAGGGGCACTGTAATTCACAAACCTGCAGAGTTATAAAGGACAGCTATCTTCCAAAAATATATTGAATTAGGATGCCAAGAGGAGTTGAAAGCAGGGCAGAATTGCAGGAAACCGATTTCAGGAGGTAGACTGGAATTGCATGTAAAGCATAGGAAAAGAGGCAGAACGTCCACAATGATGCACTTGGCCAAAAAGGGCATATGCGTTTTTTCCTGAATATATTCAGGAAAAAACGCATACGCCCTTTTTGGCCAACCAAGCAAGCTTGCAAAGGAAATCTGCACTACAATGAAGTCTCACTGCCCCCCGGTCAAAAGGGCCATCTGAAAAAAGTGTAAAATCCAGAAAGGCAGGACAGGCCATGGAGAACTGGGAGCCTAGTTATGCTGATGGGCGGGATGTAAATTGCCAGCAGCCACTCTGGAAAAGTGTATGGTGTTTCCTGAAACATCCAAAAAACAAAGCAACAGAGCCTAGGGCACTTCCACTTATGGTCCTATAGCTTAGGGAAATTAAAATCAAAAAGACACAGCCACCCCAAAGTTTGGGACGGCTCTGTTTACAAGAGCCTCGTTTACGGTACAAGTTCAATATCACAGAAAGCGAAAAATGGATAAAGAAATTGTGGTACTTACGTACAATGCAATATCACTCAGCAATGAAATCTATGTCATCAGGCCCGTAGCAGCATAATGAGTGGATTCAGGTACGATGATTCTAAGTGAAATTAGTCACACAGAAAAAGAAACATCATAAGATATCACTAATACACGGAATGTAAACTTGGCTACACAAGAACTGAATTACAAAACAGAACAGGGTGTCAAATGTAGAAAACCATCTTATGCTTGCTTAAGGGGACGGGTGAGTTGGGGTGCTGCATAAAACCAGAGATTGAAATGAGCACAGATACCATTCCATAAGCCAAATATGTAATAGACAAGAGCTACTCCTTGCTCAACGAAGTGGACTCAACACCCCATATTAAACGCCTAAGAATATATCTGACTAGTAAGAATCTTAAAACCTATGGATTTATACGTCTCCGAAAGAGAATCAAGCGTGTGTACAGCGGCATAAACGCAGCAGTGATAGGATTGCTGAGGTTCGGTGAGCAAAGGCAGACCCTTTGAAATCATATTGCATGGTACCCATTCCATGGGTCTCAACTCTCCCTGTTTAAGGGATTCTTCCTTCAGCTAAAACATGCATGTGGAACCCAGAGTATGATCCACCGTGTGATCGGAAAACGTGTTTAAATGTGTCTCAATTTTCTTTTCCTGGTACTCGGGTGCAACATTCCAGACGCTTTACTAACACTCTCCCCACTTGGAGAGTCAGTGCCTTTAACCTCCTGTTTGGCCCAGTTTGCAAATTCTGTGGAAAATGAACAGGAATAGGGAGAACCAATGAGAGACTAGGTGGAGGTGTCCAGACGGGCAAATTTAACTCTCATTTCCCACCAGGAAGAGGAATTAACCAAAGGCTCAGCGTGCCATGCCGGAACCACACTAGGACCAGAAGCAATCCTGCGGTGTTGCGGCCAGCTCACAAGAAAGCGAGTTGAAGAAAGGAGCTCAGGGGCACTGTAATTCACAAACCTGCAGAGTTATAAATGACAGCTATCTTCCAAATATATATTGAAGTAAGGCTGCCAAGAGGAGTTGAAAGCGGGGCAGAATTGCAGGAAACCGATTTCTGGAGGTACACTGGAATTGCATGTAAAGCATAGGAAAAGAGGCAGAACGTCCACAATGATGCACTTGGCCAAAAAGTGCGTATGCGTTTTTTCCTGAATATATTCAGGAAAAAACGCATATGCCCTTTTTGGCCAACCAAGCAAGCTTGCAAAGGAAATCTGCACTACAATGAAGTCTCACTGCCCCCCAGTCAAAAGGGCCATCTGAAAAAAGTGTAAAATCCAGAAAGGCAGGACAGGCCATGGAGAACTGGGAGCCTTGTTATGCTGATGGGCGAGATGTAAATTGCCAGCAGCCACTCTGGAGAAGTGTATGGTGTTTCCTGAAACATCCAAAAAACAAAGCAACAGAGCCTAGGGCACTTCCACTTATGGTCCTATAGCTTATGGAAATTAAAATCAAAAAGACACAGCCACCCCAAAGTTTGGGACGGCTCTGTTTACAAGAACCTCGTTTACGGTACAAGTTCAATATCACAGAAAGCGAAAAATGGATAAAGAAATTGTGGTACTTACGTACAATGCAATATCACTCAGCAATGAAATCTATGTCATCAGGCCCGTAGCAGCATAATGAGTGGATTCAGGTACGATGATTCTAAGTGAAATTAGTCACACAGAAAAAGAAACATCATAAGATATCACTAATACACGGAATGTAAACTTGGCTACACAAGAACTGAATTACAAAACAGAACAGGGTGTCAAATGTAGAAAACCAACTTATGCTTGCTTAAGGGGACGGGTGAGTTGGGGTGCTGCATAAAACCAGAGATTGAAATGAGCACAGATACAGTTCCACAAGCCAAATATGTAATAGACAAGAGCTACTCCTTGCTCAACGAAGTGGACTCAACACCCCATATTAAACGCCTAAGAATATACCTGACTAGTAAGAATCTACCTGACTAGTAAGAATCTTAAAACCTATGGATTTATATGTCTCCGAAAGAGAATCAAGCGTGTGTACAGCGGCATAAACGCAGCAGTGATAGGATTGCTGAGGTTCGGTGAGCAAATGCAGACCCTTTGAAGTCATATTGCATGGTACCCATTCCATGGGTCTCAACTCTCCATGTTTAAGGGATTCTTCCTTCAGCTAAAACATGCATGTGGAACCCAGAGTATGATCCACCATGTGGTCGGAAAACGTGTTCAAATGTGTCTCAGTTTTCGTCCCCTGGTAATCGGGTGCAACATTCCAGACGCTTTACTAACACTCTCCCCACTTGGAGAGTCAGTGCCTTTAACCTCCTGTTTGGCCCAGTTAGCAATTTCTGCGGAAGATGAACAGGAATAGGGAGAACCAATGAGAGATTAGGTGGAGGTGTCCGGACAGGCCAATTTAACTCTCATTTCCCACCAGGAAGAGGAATTAACCAAAGGCTCAGCATGCCGTGCCGGAACCAAACTAGGGCCTGAAGCAATCCTGCGGTGTTGCGGCCAGCTCACAAGAAAGCGAGTTGAAGAAAGGAGCTCAGGGGCACTGTAATTCACAAACCTGCAGAGTTATAAAGGACAGCTATCTTCCAAAAATATATTGAATTAGGATGCCAAGAGGAGTTGAAAGCAGGGCAGAATTGCAGGAAACCGATTTCAGGAGGTAGACTGGAATTGCATGTAAAGCATAGGAAAAGAGGCAGAACTTCCACAATGATGCACTTGGCCAAAAAGGGCGTATGCGTTTTTTCCTGAATATATTCAGGAAAAAACGCATACGCCCTTTTTGGCCAACCAAGCAAGCTTGCAAAGGAAATCTGCACTACAATGAAGTCTCACTGCCCCCCGGTCAAAAGGGCCATCTGAAAAAAGTGTAAAATCCAGAAAGGCAGGACAGGCCATGGAGAACTGGGAGCCTAGTTATGCTGATGGGCGGGATGTAAATTGCCAGCAGCCACTCTGGAGAAGTGTATGGTGTTTCCTGAAACATCCAAAAAACAAAGCAACAGAGCCTAGGGCACTTCCACTTATGGTCCTATAGCTTAGGGAAATTAAAATCAAAAAGACACAGCCACCCCAAAGTTTGGGACGGCTCTGTTTACAAGAGCCTCGTTTACGGTACAAGTTCAATATCACAGAAAGCGAAAAATGGATAAAGAAATTGTGGTACTTACGTACAATGCAATATCACTCAGCAATGAAATCTATGTCATCAGGCCCGTAGCAGCATAATGAGTGGATTCAGGTACGATGATTCTAAGTGAAATTAGTCACACAGAAAAAGAAACATCATAAGATATCACTAATACACGGAATGTAAACTTGGCTACACAAGAACTGAATTACAAAACAGAACAGGGTGTCAAATGTAGAAAACCAACTTATGCTTGCTTAAGGGGACGGGTGAGTTGGGGTGCTGCATAAAACCAGAGATTGAAATGAGCACAGATACCATTCCATAAGCCAAATATGTAATAGACAAGAGCTACTCCTTGCTCAACGAAGTGGACTCAACACCCCATATTAAACGCCTAAGAATATATCTGACTAGTAAGAATCTTAAAACCTATGGATTTATACGTCTCCGAAAGAGAATCAAGCGTGTGTACAGCGGCATAAACGCAGCAGTGATAGGATTGCTGAGGTTCGGTGAGCAAAGGCAGACCCTTTGAAATCATATTGCATGGTACCCATTCCATGGGTCTCAACTCTCCCTGTTTAAGGGATTCTTCCTTCAGCTAAAACATGCATGTGGAACCCAGAGTATGATCCACCGTGTGATCGGAAAACGTGTTCAAATGTGTCTCAATTTTCTTTTCCTGGTACTCGGGTGCAACATTCCAGACGCTTTACTAACACTCTCCCCACTTGGAGAGTCAGTGCCTTTAACCTCCTGTTTGGCCCAGTTTGCAATTTCTGTGGAAAATGAACAGGAATAGGGAGAACCAATGAGAGACTAGGTGGAGGTGTCCAGACGGGCAAATTTAACTCTCATTTCCCACCAGGAAGAGGAATTAACCAAAGGCTCAGCGTGCCATGCCGGAACCACACTAGGACCAGAAGCAATCCTGCGGTGTTGCGGCCAGCTCACAAGAAAGCGAGTTGAAGAAAGGAGCTCAGGGGCACTGTAATTCACAAACCTGCAGAGTTATAAATGACAGCTATCTTCCAAATATATATTGAAGTAAGGCTGCCAAGAGGAGTTGAAAGCGGGGCAGAATTGCAGGAAACCGATTTCTGGAGGTACACTGGAATTGCATGTAAAGCATAGGAAAAGAGGCAGAACGTCCACAATGATGCACTTGGCCAAAAAGTGCGTATGCGTTTTTTCCTGAATATATTCAGGAAAAAACGCATATGCCCTTTTTGGCCAACCAAGCAAGCTTGCAAAGGAAATCTGCACTACAATGAAGTCTCACTGCCCCCCGGTCAAAAGGGCCATCTGAAAAAAGTGTAAAATCCAGAAAGGCAGGACAGGCCATGGAGAACTGGGAGCCTTGTTATGCTGATGGGCGAGATGTAAATTGCCAGCAGCCACTCTGGAGAAGTGTATGGTGTTTCCTGAAACATCCAAAAAACAAAGCAACAGAGCCTAGGGCACTTCCACTTATGGTCCTATAGCTTATGGAAATTAAAATCAAAAAGACACAGCCACCCCAAAGTTTGGGACGGCTCTGTTTACAAGAACCTCGTTTACGGTACAAGTTCAAAATCACAGAAAGCGAAAAATGGATAAAGAAATTGTGGTACTTACGTACAATGCAATATCACTCAGCAATGAAATCTATGTCATCAGGCCCGTAGCAGCATAATGAGTGGATTCAGGTACGATGATTCTAAGTGAAATTAGTCACACAGAAAAAGAAACATCATAAGATATCACTAATACACGGAATGTAAACTTGGCTACACAAGAACTGAATTACAAAACAGAACAGGGTGTCAAATGTAGAAAACCAACTTATGCTTGCTTAAGGGGACGGGTGAGTTGGGGTGCTGCATAAAACCAGAGATTGAAATGAGCACAGATACCGTTCCATAAGCCAAATATGTAATAGACAAGAGCTACTCCTTGCTCAACGAAGTGGACTCAACACCCCATATTAAACGCCTAAGAATATACCTGACTAGTAAGAATCTACCTGACTAGTAAGAATCTTAAAACCTATGGATTTATATGTCTCCGAAAGAGAATCAAGCGTGTGTACAGTGGCATAAACGCAGCAGTGATAGGATTGCTGAGGTTCGGTGAGCAAATGCAGACCCTTTGAAGTCATATTGCATGGTACCCATTCCATGGGTCTCAACTCTCCCTGTTTAAGGGATTCTTCCTTCAGCTAAAACATGCATGTGGAACCCAGAGTATGATCCACCGTGTGATCGGAAAACGTGTTCAAATGTGTCTCAATTTTCGTTTCCTGGTACTCGGGTGCAACATTCCAGACGCTTTACTAACACTCTCCCCACTTGGAGAGTCAGTGCCTTTAACCTCCTGTTTGGCCCAGTTTGCAATTTCTGTGGAAAATGAACAGGAATAGGGAGAACCAATGAGAGACTAGGTGGAGGTGTCCAGACGGGCAAATTTAACTCTCATTTCCAACCAGGAAGAGGAATTAACCAAAGGCTCAGCGTGCCATGCCGGAACCACACTAGGACCAGAAGCAATCCTGCGGTGTTGCGGCCAGCTCACAAGAAAGCGAGTTGAAGAAAGGAGCTCAGGGGCACTGTAATTCACAAACCTGCAGAGTTATAAAGGACAGCTATCTTCCAAAAATATATTGAAGTAAGGCTGCCAAGAGGAGTTGAAATGGGGGCAGAATTGCAGGAAACCGATTTCAGGAGGTAGACTGGAATTGCATGTAAAGCATAGGAAAAGAGGCAGAACGTCCACAATGATGCACTTGGCCAAAAAGGGCGTATGCGTTTTTTCCTGAATATATTCAGGAAAAAACGCATACGCCCTTTTTGGCCAACCAAGCAAGCTTGCAAAGGAAATCTGCACTACAATGAAGTCTCACTGCCCCCCGGTCAAAAGGGCCATCTGAAAAAAGTGTAAAATCCAGAAAGGCAGGACAGGCCATGGAGAACTGGGAGCCTAGTTATGCTGATGGGCGGGATGTAAATTGCCAGCAGCCACTCTGGAGAAGTGTATGGTGTTTCCTGAAACATCCAAAAAACAAAGCAACAGAGCCTAGGGCACTTCCACTTATGGTCCTATAGCTTAGGGAAATTAAAATCAAAAAGACACAGCCACCCCAAAGTTTGGGACGGCTCTGTTTACAAGAACCTCGTTTACGGTACAAGTTCAATATCACAGAAAGCGAAAAATGGATAAAGAAATTGTGGTACTTACGTACAATGCAATATCACTCAGCAATGAAATCTATGTCATCAGGCCCGTAGCAGCATAATGAGTGGATTCAGGTACGATGATTCTAAGTGAAATTAGTCACACAGAAAATGAAACATCATAAGATATCACTAATACACGGAATGTAAACTTGGCTACACAAGAACTGAATTACAAAACAGAACAGGGTGTCAAATGTAGAAAACCAACTTATGCTTGCTTAAGGGGACGGGTGAGTTGGGGTGCTGCATAAAACCAGAGATTGAAATGAGCACAGATACCGTTCCATAAGCCAAATATGTAATAGACAAGAGCTACTCCTTGCTCAACGAAGTGGACTCAACACCCCATATTAAACGCCTAAGAATATACCTGACTAGTAAGAATCTACCTGACTAGTAAGAATCTTAAAACCTATGGATTTATATGTCTCCAAAAGAGAATCAAGCGTGTGTACAGCGGCATAAACGCAGCAGTGATAGGATTGGTGAGGTTCGGTGAGCAAATGCAGACCCTTTGAAGTCATATTGCATGGTACCCATTCCATGGGTCTCAACTCTCCATGTTTAAGGGATTCTTCCTTCAGCTAAAACATGCATGTGGAACCCAGAGTATGATCCACCATGTGGTCGGAAAACGTGTTCAAATGTGTCTCAGTTTTCGTCCCCTGGTACTCGGGTGCAACATTCCAGACGCTTTACTAACACTCTCCCCACTTGGAGAGTCAGTGCCTTTAACCTCCTGTTTGGCCCAGTTAGCAATTTCTGCGGAAGATGAACAGGAATAGGGAGAACCAATGAGAGATTAGGTGGAGGTGTCCGGACGGGCCAATTTAATTCTCATTTCCCACCAGGAAGAGGAATTAACCAAAGGCTCAGCGTGCCATGCCAGAACCACACTAGGACCAGAAGCAATCCTGCGGTGTTGCGGCCAGCTCACAAGAAAGCGAGTTGAAGAAAGGAGCTCAGGGGCACTGTAATTCACAAACCTGCAGAGTTATAAAGGACAGCTATCTTCCAAGAATATATTGAAGTAAGGCTGCCAAGAGGAGTTGAAAGGGGGGCAGAATTGCAGGAAACCGATTTCAGGAGGTAGACTGGAATTGCATGTAAAGCATAGGAAAAGAGGCAGAACGTCCACAATGATACACTTGGCCAAAAAGGGCGTATGCGTTTTTTCCTGAATATATTCAGGGAAAAACGCATACGCCCTTTTTGGCCAACCAAGCAAGCTTGCAAAGGAAATCTGCACTACAATGAAGTCTCACTGTCCTCCGGTCAAAAGGGCCATCTGAAAAAAGTGTAAAATCCAGAAAGGCAGGACAGGCCATGGAGAACTGGGAGCCTAGTTATGCTGATGGGCGGGATGTAAATTGCCAGCAGCCACTCTGGAGAAGTGTATGGTGTTTCCTGAAACATCCAAAAAACAAAGCAACAGAGCCTAGGGCACTTCCACTTATGGTCCTATAGCTTAGGGAAATTAAAATCAAAAAGACACAGCCACCCCAAAGTTTGGGACGGCTCTGTTTACAAGAACCTAGTTTACGGTACAAGTTGAATATCACAGAAAGCGAAAAATGGATAAAGAAATTGTGGTACTTACGTACAATGCAATATCACTCAGCAATGAAATCTATGTCATCAGGCCCGTAGCAGCATAATGAGTGGATTCAGGTACGATGATTCTAAGTGAAATTAGTCACACAGAAAAAGAAACATCATAAGATATCACTAATACACGGAATGTAAACTTGGCTACACAAGAACTGAATTACAAAACAGAACAGGGTGTCAAATGTAGAAAACCAACTTATGCTTGCTTAAGGGGACGGGTGAGTTGGGGTGCTGCATAAAACCAGAGATTGAAATGAGCACAGATACCGTTCCATAAGCCAAATATGTAATAGACAAGAGCTACTCCTTGCGCAACGAAGTGGACTCAACACTGCATATTAAACGCCTAAGAATCTACCTGACTAGTAAGAATCTTAAAACCTATGGATTTATATGTCTCCGAAAGAGAATCAAGCGTGTGTACAGCGGCATAAACGCAGCAGTGATAGGATTGCTGAGGTTCGGTGAGCAAATGCAGACCCTTTGAAGTCATATTGCATGGTACCCATTCCATGGGTCTCAACTCTCCAGGTTTAAGGGATTCTTCCTTCAGCTAAAACATGCATGTGGAACCCAGAGTATGATCCACCGTGTGATCGGGAAACGTGTTCAAATGTGTCTCAGTTTTTGTTGCCTGGTACTCGGGTGCAACATTCCAGACGCTTTACTAACACTCTCCCCACTTGGAGAGTCAGTGCCTTTAACCTCCTGTTTGGCCCAGTTTGCAATTTCTGTGGAAAATGAACAGGAATAGGGAGAACCAATGAGAGACTAGGTGGAGGTATCCGGACGGGCAAATTTAACTCTCATTTCTCACCAGGAAGAGGAATTAACCAAAGGCTCAGCATGCCGTGCCAGAATCAAACTAGGGCCTGAAGCAATCCTGCGGTGTTGCGGCCAGCTCACAAGAAAGCGAGTTGAAGAAAGGAGCTCAGGGGCACTGTAATTCACAAACCTGCAGAGTTATAAATGACAGCTATCTTCCAAAAATATATTGAAGTAAGGCTGCCAAGAGGAGTTGAAAGCGGGGCAGAATTGCAGGAAACCGATTTCTGGAGGTACACTGGAATTGCATGTAAAGCATAGGAAAAGAGGCAGAACGTCCACAATGATGCACTTGGCCAAAAAGGGCGTATGCGTTTTTTCCTGAATATATTCAGGAAAAAACGCATACGCCCTTTTTGGCCAACCAAGCAAGCTTGCAAAGGAAATCTGCACTACAATGAAGTCTCACTGCTCCCCGGTCAAAAGGGCCATCTGAAAAAAGTGTAAAATCCAGAAAGGCAGGACAGGCCATGGAGAACTGGGAGCCTTGTTATGCTGATGGGCGGGATGTAAATTGCCAGCAGCCACTCTGGAGAAGTGTATGGTGTTTCCTGAAACATCCAAAAAACAAAGCAACAGAGCCTAGGGCACTTCCACTTATGGTCCTATAGCTTAGGGAAATTAAAATCAAAAAGACACAGCCACCCCAAAGTTTGGGACGGCTCTGTTTACAAGAACCTCGTTTACCGAACAAGTTCAATATCACAGAAAGCGAAAAATGGATAAAGAAACTGTGGTACTTACGTACAATGCAATATCACTCAGCAATGAAATCTATGTCATCAGGCCCGTAGCAGCATAATGAGTGGATTCAGGTACGATGATTCTAAGTGAAATTAGTCACACAGAAAAAGAAACATCATAAGATATCACTAATACACGGAATGTAAACTTGGCTACACAAGAACTGAATTACAAAACAGAACAGGTTGTCAAATGTAGAAAACCAACTTATGCTTGCTTAAGGGGACGGGTGAGTTGGGGTGCTGCATAAAACCAGAGATTGAAATTAGCACAGATACCATTCCATAAGCCAAATATGTAATAGACAAGAGCTACTCCTTGCTCAACGAAGTGGACTCAACACCCCATATTAAACGCCTAAGAATATACCTGACTAGTAAGAATCTACCTGACTAGTAAGAATCTTAAAACCTATGGATTTATATGTCTCCGAAAGAGAATCAAGCGTGTGTACAGTGGCATAAATGCAGCAGTGATAGGATTGCTGAGGTTCGGTGAGCAAATGCAGACCCTTTGAAGTCATATTGCATGGTACCCATTCCATGGGTCTCAACTCTCCCTGTTTAAGGGATTCTTCCTTCAGCTAAAACATGCATGTGGAACCCAGAGTATGATCCACCGTGTGATCGGAAAACGTGTTCAAATGTGTCTCAATTTTCGTTTCCTGGTACTCGGGTGCAACATTCCAGACGCTTTACTAACACTCTCCCCACTTGGAGAGTCAGTGCCTTTAACCTCCTGTTTGGCCCAGTTTGCAATTTCTGTGGAAAATGAACAGGAATAGGGAGAACCAATGAGAGACTAGGTGGAGGTGTCCAGACGGGCAAATTTAACTCTCATTTCCAACCAGGAAGAGGAATTAACCAAAGGCTCAGCGTGCCATGCCGGAACCACACTAGGACCAGAAGCAATCCTGCGGTGTTGCGGCCAGCTCACAAGAAAGCGAGTTGAAGAAAGGAGCTCAGGGGCACTGTAATTCACAAACCTGCAGAGTTATAAAGGACAGCTATCTTCCAAAAATATATTGAAGTAAGGCTGCCAAGAGGAGTTGAAAGGGGGGCAGAATTGCAGGAAACCGATTTCAGGAGGTAGACTGGAATTGCATGTAAAGCATAGGAAAAGAGGCAGAACGTCCACAATGATGCACTTGGCCAAAAAGGGCGTATGCGTTTTTTCCTGAATATATTCAGGAAAAAACGCATACGCCCTTTTTGGCCAACCAAGCAAGCTTGCAAAGGAAATCTGCACTACAATGAAGTCTCACTGCTCCCCGGTCAAAAGGGCCATCTGAAAAAAGTGTAAAATCCAGAAAGGCAGGACAGGCCATGGAGAACTGGGAGCCTAGTTATGCTGATGGGCAGGATGTAAATTGCCAGCAGCCACTCTGGAGAAGTGTATGGTGTTTCCTGAAACATCCAAAAAACAAAGCAACAGAGCCTAGGGCACTTCCACTTATGGTCCTATAGCTTAGGGAAATTAAAATCAAAAAGACACAGCCACCCCAAAGTTTGGGACGGCTCTGTTTACAAGAGCCTCGTTTACGGTACAAGTTCAATATCACAGAAAGCGAAAAATGGATAAAGAAATTGTGGTACTTACGTACAATGCAATATCACTCAGCAATGAAATCTATGTCATCAGGCCCGTAGCAGCATAATGAGTGGATTCAGGTACGATGATTCTAAGTGAAATTAGTCACACAGAAAAAGAAACATCATAAGATATCACTAATACACGGAATGTAAACTTGGCTACACAAGAACTGAATTACAAAACAGAACAGGGTGTCAAATGTAGAAAACCAACTTATGCTTGCTTAAGGGGACGGGTGAGTTGGGGTGCTGCATAAAACCAGAGATTGAAATGAGCACAGATACCATTCCATAAGCCAAATATGTAATAGACAAGAGCTACTCCTTGCTCAACGAAGTGGACTCAACACTGCATATTAAACGCCTAAGAATCTACCTGACTAGTAAGAATCTTAAAACCTATGGATTTATACGTCTCCGAAAGAGAATCAAGCGTGTGTACAGCGGCATAAACGCAGCAGTGATAGGATTGCTGAGGTTCGGTGAGCAAAGGCAGACCCTTTGAAATCATATTGCATGGTACCCATTCCATGGGTCTCAACTCTCCCTGTTTAAGGGATTCTTCCTTCAGCTAAAACATGCATGTGGAACCCAGAGTATGATCCACCGTGTGATCGGAAAACGTGTTCAAATGTGTCTCAATTTTCGTTTCCTGGTACTCGGGTGCAACATTCCAGACGCTTTACTAACACTCTCCCCACTTGGAGAGTCAGTGCCTTTAACCTCCTGTTTGGCCCAGTTTGCAATTTCTGTGGAAAATGAACAGGAATAGGGAGAACCAATGAGAGACTAGGTGGAGGTGTCCAGACGGGCAAATTTAACTCTCATTTCCCACCAGGAAGAGGAATTAACCAAAGGCTCAGCGTGCCATGCCGGAACCACACTAGGACCAGAAGCAATCCTGCGGTGTTGCGGCCAGCTCACAAGAAAGCGAGTTGAAGAAAGGAGCTCAGGGGCACTGTAATTCACAAACCTGCAGAGTTATAAATGACAGCTATCTTCCAAATATATATTGAAGTAAGGCTGCCAAGAGGAGTTGAAAGCGGGGCAGAATTGCAGGAAACCGATTTCTGGAGGTACACTGGAATTGCATGTAAAGCATAGGAAAAGAGGCAGAACGTCCACAATGATGCACTTGGCCAAAAAGTGCGTATGCGTTTTTTCCTGAATATATTCAGGAAAAAACGCATATGCCCTTTTTGGCCAACCAAGCAAGCTTGCAAAGGAAATCTGCACTACAATGAAGTCTCACTGCCCCCCGGTCAAAAGGGCCATCTGAAAAAAGTGTAAAATCCAGAAAGGCAGGACAGGCCATGGAGAACTGGGAGCCTTGTTATGCTGATGGGCGAGATGTAAATTGCCAGCAGCCACTCTGGAGAAGTGTATGGTGTTTCCTGAAACATCCAAAAAACAAAGCAACAGAGCCTAGGGCACTTCCACTTATGGTCCTATAGCTTATGGAAATTAAAATCAAAAAGACACAGCCACCCCAAAGTTTGGGACGGCTCTGTTTACAAGAACCTCGTTTACGGTACAAGTTCAAAATCACAGAAAGCGAAAAATGGATAAAGAAATTGTGGTACTTACGTACAATGCAATATCACTCAGCAATGAAATCTATGTCATCAGGCCCGTAGCAGCATAATGAGTGGATTCAGGTACGATGATTCTAAGTGAAATTAGTCACACAGAAAAAGAAACATCATAAGATATCACTAATACACGGAATGTAAACTTGGCTACACAAGAACTGAATTACAAAACAGAACAGGGTGTCAAATGTAGAAAACCAACTTATGCTTGCTTAAGGGGACGGGTGAGTTGGGGTGCTGCATAAAACCAGAGATTGAAATGAGCACAGATACCGTTCCATAAGCCAAATATGTAATAGACAAGAGCTACTCCTTGCTCAACGAAGTGGACTCAACACCCCATATTAAACGCCTAAGAATATACCTGACTAGTAAGAATCTACCTGACTAGTAAGAATCTTAAAACCTATGGATTTATATGTCTCCGAAAGAGAATCAAGCGTGTGTACAGTGGCATAAACGCAGCAGTGATAGGATTGCTGAGGTTCGGTGAGCAAATGCAGACCCTTTGAAGTCATATTGCATGGTACCCATTCCATGGGTCTCAACTCTCCCTGTTTAAGGGATTCTTCCTTCAGCTAAAACATGCATGTGGAACCCAGAGTATGATCCACCGTGTGATCGGAAAACGTGTTCAAATGTGTCTCAATTTTCGTTTCCTGGTACTCGGGTGCAACATTCCAGACGCTTTACTAACACTCTCCCCACTTGGAGAGTCAGTGCCTTTAACCTCCTGTTTGGCCCAGTTTGCAATTTCTGTGGAAAATGAACAGGAATAGGGAGAACCAATGAGAGACTAGGTGGAGGTGTCCAGACGGGCAAATTTAACTCTCATTTCCAACCAGGAAGAGGAATTAACCAAAGGCTCAGCGTGCCATGCCGGAACCACACTAGGACCAGAAGCAATCCTGCGGTGTTGCGGCCAGCTCACAAGAAAGCGAGTTGAAGAAAGGAGCTCAGGGGCACTGTAATTCACAAACCTGCAGAGTTATAAAGGACAGCTATCTTCCAAAAATATATTGAAGTAAGGCTGCCAAGAGGAGTTGAAATGGGGGCAGAATTGCAGGAAACCGATTTCAGGAGGTAGACTGGAATTGCATGTAAAGCATAGGAAAAGAGGCAGAACGTCCACAATGATGCACTTGGCCAAAAAGGGCGTATGCGTTTTTTCCTGAATATATTCAGGAAAAAACGCATACGCCCTTTTTGGCCAACCAAGCAAGCTTGCAAAGGAAATCTGCACTACAATGAAGTCTCACTGCCCCCCGGTCAAAAGGGCCATCTGAAAAAAGTGTAAAATCCAGAAAGGCAGGACAGGCCATTGAGAACTGGGAGCCTAGTTATGCTGATGGGCGGGATGTAAATTGCCAGCAGCCACTCTGGAGAAGTGTATGGTGTTTCCTGAAACATCCAAAAAACAAAGCAACAGAGCCTAGGGCACTTCCACTTATGGTCCTATAGCTTAGGGAAATTAAAATCAAAAAGACACAGCCACCCCAAAGTTTGGGACGGCTCTGTTTACAAGAACCTCGTTTACGGTACAAGTTCAATATCACAGAAAGCGAAAAATGGATAAAGAAATTGTGGTACTTACGTACAATGCAATATCACTCAGCAATGAAATCTATGTCATCAGGCCCGTAGCAGCATAATGAGTGGATTCAGGTACGATGATTCTAAGTGAAATTAGTCACACAGAAAATGAAACATCATAAGATATCACTAATACACGGAATGTAAACTTGGCTACACAAGAACTGAATTACAAAACAGAACAGGGTGTCAAATGTAGAAAACCAACTTATGCTTGCTTAAGGGGACGGGTGAGTTGGGGTGCTGCATAAAACCAGAGATTGAAATGAGCACAGATACCGTTCCATAAGCCAAATATGTAATAGACAAGAGCTACTCCTTGCTCAACGAAGTGGACTCAACACCCCATATTAAACGCCTAAGAATATACCTGACTAGTAAGAATCTACCTGACTAGTAAGAATCTTAAAACCTATGGATTTATATGTCTCCAAAAGAGAATCAAGCGTGTGTACAGCGGCATAAACGCAGCAGTGATAGGATTGGTGAGGTTCGGTGAGCAAATGCAGACCCTTTGAAGTCATATTGCATGGTACCCATTCCATGGGTCTCAACTCTCCATGTTTAAGGGATTCTTCCTTCAGCTAAAACATGCATGTGGAACCCAGAGTATGATCCACCATGTGGTCGGAAAACGTGTTCAAATGTGTCTCAGTTTTCGTCCCCTGGTACTCGGGTGCAACATTCCAGACGCTTTACTAACACTCTCCCCACTTGGAGAGTCAGTGCCTTTAACCTCCTGTTTGGCCCAGTTAGCAATTTCTGCGGAAGATGAACAGGAATAGGGAGAACCAATGAGAGATTAGGTGGAGGTGTCCGGACGGGCCAATTTAATTCTCATTTCCCACCAGGAAGAGGAATTAACCAAAGGCTCAGCGTGCCATGCCAGAACCACACTAGGACCAGAAGCAATCCTGCGGTGTTGCGGCCAGCTCACAAGAAAGCGAGTTGAAGAAAGGAGCTCAGGGGCACTGTAATTCACAAACCTGCAGAGTTATAAAGGACAGCTATCTTCCAAGAATATATTGAAGTAAGGCTGCCAAGAGGAGTTGAAAGGGGGGCAGAATTGCAGGAAACCGATTTCAGGAGGTAGACTGGAATTGCATGTAAAGCATAGGAAAAGAGGCAGAACGTCCACAATGATACACTTGGCCAAAAAGGGCGTATGCGTTTTTTCCTGAATATATTCAGGGAAAAACGCATACGCCCTTTTTGGCCAACCAAGCAAGCTTGCAAAGGAAATCTGCACTACAATGAAGTCTCACTGTCCTCCGGTCAAAAGGGCCATCTGAAAAAAGTGTAAAATCCAGAAAGGCAGGACAGGCCATGGAGAACTGGGAGCCTAGTTATGCTGATGGGCGGGATGTAAATTGCCAGCAGCCACTCTGGAGAAGTGTATGGTGTTTCCTGAAACATCCAAAAAACAAAGCAACAGAGCCTAGGGCACTTCCACTTATGGTCCTATAGCTTAGGGAAATTAAAATCAAAAAGACACAGCCACCCCAAAGTTTGGGACGGCTCTGTTTACAAGAACCTAGTTTACGGTACAAGTTGAATATCACAGAAAGCGAAAAATGGATAAAGAAATTGTGGTACTTACGTACAATGCAATATCACTCAGCAATGAAATCTATGTCATCAGGCCCGTAGCAGCATAATGAGTGGATTCAGGTACGATGATTCTAAGTGAAATTAGTCACACAGAAAAAGAAACATCATAAGATATCACTAATACACGGAATGTAAACTTGGCTACACAAGAACTGAATTACAAAACAGAACAGGGTGTCAAATGTAGAAAACCAACTTATGCTTGCTTAAGGGGACGGGTGAGTTGGGGTGCTGCATAAAACCAGAGATTGAAATGAGCACAGATACCGTTCCATAAGCCAAATATGTAATAGACAAGAGCTACTCCTTGCGCAACGAAGTGGACTCAACACTGCATATTAAACGCCTAAGAATCTACCTGACTAGTAAGAATCTTAAAACCTATGGATTTATATGTCTCCGAAAGAGAATCAAGCGTGTGTACAGCGGCATAAACGCAGCAGTGATAGGATTGCTGAGGTTCGGTGAGCAAATGCAGACCCTTTGAAGTCATATTGCATGGTACCCATTCCATGGGTCTCAACTCTCCAGGTTTAAGGGATTCTTCCTTCAGCTAAAACATGCATGTGGAACCCAGAGTATGATCCACCGTGTGATCGGGAAACGTGTTCAAATGTGTCTCAGTTTTTGTTGCCTGGTACTCGGGTGCAACATTCCAGACGCTTTACTAACACTCTCCCCACTTGGAGAGTCAGTGCCTTTAACCTCCTGTTTGGCCCAGTTTGCAATTTCTGTGGAAAATGAACAGGAATAGGGAGAACCAATGAGAGACTAGGTGGAGGTATCCGGACGGGCAAATTTAACTCTCATTTCTCACCAGGAAGAGGAATTAACCAAAGGCTCAGCATGCCGTGCCAGAATCAAACTAGGGCCTGAAGCAATCCTGCGGTGTTGCGGCCAGCTCACAAGAAAGCGAGTTGAAGAAAGGAGCTCAGGGGCACTGTAATTCACAAACCTGCAGAGTTATAAATGACAGCTATCTTCCAAAAATATATTGAAGTAAGGCTGCCAAGAGGAGTTGAAAGCGGGGCAGAATTGCAGGAAACCGATTTCTGGAGGTACACTGGAATTGCATGTAAAGCATAGGAAAAGAGGCAGAACGTCCACAATGATGCACTTGGCCAAAAAGGGCGTATGCGTTTTTTCCTGAATATATTCAGGAAAAAACGCATACGCCCTTTTTGGCCAACCAAGCAAGCTTGCAAAGGAAATCTGCACTACAATGAAGTCTCACTGCTCCCCGGTCAAAAGGGCCATCTGAAAAAAGTGTAAAATCCAGAAAGGCAGGACAGGCCATGGAGAACTGGGAGCCTTGTTATGCTGATGGGCGGGATGTAAATTGCCAGCAGCCACTCTGGAGAAGTGTATGGTGTTTCCTGAAACATCCAAAAAACAAAGCAACAGAGCCTAGGGCACTTCCACTTATGGTCCTATAGCTTAGGGAAATTAAAATCAAAAAGACACAGCCACCCCAAAGTTTGGGACGGCTCTGTTTACAAGAACCTCGTTTACCGAACAAGTTCAATATCACAGAAAGCGAAAAATGGATAAAGAAACTGTGGTACTTACGTACAATGCAATATCACTCAGCAATGAAATCTATGTCATCAGGCCCGTAGCAGCATAATGAGTGGATTCAGGTACGATGATTCTAAGTGAAATTAGTCACACAGAAAAAGAAACATCATAAGATATCACTAATACACGGAATGTAAACTTGGCTACACAAGAACTGAATTACAAAACAGAACAGGTTGTCAAATGTAGAAAACCAACTTATGCTTGCTTAAGGGGACGGGTGAGTTGGGGTGCTGCATAAAACCAGAGATTGAAATTAGCACAGATACCATTCCATAAGCCAAATATGTAATAGACAAGAGCTACTCCTTGCTCAACGAAGTGGACTCAACACCCCATATTAAACGCCTAAGAATATACCTGACTAGTAAGAATCTACCTGACTAGTAAGAATCTTAAAACCTATGGATTTATATGTCTCCGAAAGAGAATCAAGCGTGTGTACAGTGGCATAAATGCAGCAGTGATAGGATTGCTGAGGTTCGGTGAGCAAATGCAGACCCTTTGAAGTCATATTGCATGGTACCCATTCCATGGGTCTCAACTCTCCCTGTTTAAGGGATTCTTCCTTCAGCTAAAACATGCATGTGGAACCCAGAGTATGATCCACCGTGTGATCGGAAAACGTGTTCAAATGTGTCTCAATTTTCGTTTCCTGGTACTCGGGTGCAACATTCCAGACGCTTTACTAACACTCTCCCCACTTGGAGAGTCAGTGCCTTTAACCTCCTGTTTGGCCCAGTTTGCAATTTCTGTGGAAAATGAACAGGAATAGGGAGAACCAATGAGAGACTAGGTGGAGGTGTCCAGACGGGCAAATTTAACTCTCATTTCCAACCAGGAAGAGGAATTAACCAAAGGCTCAGCGTGCCATGCCGGAACCACACTAGGACCAGAAGCAATCCTGCGGTGTTGCGGCCAGCTCACAAGAAAGCGAGTTGAAGAAAGGAGCTCAGGGGCACTGTAATTCACAAACCTGCAGAGTTATAAAGGACAGCTATCTTCCAAAAATATATTGAAGTAAGGCTGCCAAGAGGAGTTGAAAGGGGGGCAGAATTGCAGGAAACCGATTTCAGGAGGTAGACTGGAATTGCATGTAAAGCATAGGAAAAGAGGCAGAACGTCCACAATGATGCACTTGGCCAAAAAGGGCGTATGCGTTTTTTCCTGAATCAGGAAAAAACGCATACGCCCTTTTTGGCCAACCAAGCAAGCTTGCAAAGGAAATCTGCACTACAATGAAGTCTCACTGCTCCCCGGTCAAAAGGGCCATCTGAAAAAAGTGTAAAATCCAGAAAGGCAGGACAGGCCATGGAGAACTGGGAGCCTAGTTATGCTGATGGGCAGGATGTAAATTGCCAGCAGCCACTCTGGAGAAGTGTATGGTGTTTCCTGAAACATCCAAAAAACAAAGCAACAGAGCCTAGGGCACTTCCACTTATGGTCCTATAGCTTAGGGAAATTAAAATCAAAAAGACACAGCCACCCCAAAGTTTGGGACGGCTCTGTTTACAAGAGCCTCGTTTACGGTACAAGTTCAATATCACAGAAAGCGAAAAATGGATAAAGAAATTGTGGTACTTACGTACAATGCAATATCACTCAGCAATGAAATCTATGTCATCAGGCCCGTAGCAGCATAATGAGTGGATTCAGGTACGATGATTCTAAGTGAAATTAGTCACACAGAAAAAGAAACATCATAAGATATCACTAATACACGGAATGTAAACTTGGCTACACAAGAACTGAATTACAAAACAGAACAGGGTGTCAAATGTAGAAAACCAACTTATGCTTGCTTAAGGGGACGGGTGAGTTGGGGTGCTGCATAAAACCAGAGATTGAAATGAGCACAGATACCATTCCATAAGCCAAATATGTAATAGACAAGAGCTACTCCTTGCTCAACGAAGTGGACTCAACACCCCATATTAAACGCCTAAGAATATATCTGACTAGTAAGAATCTTAAAACCTATGGATTTATACGTCTCCGAAAGAGAATCAAGCGTGTGTACAGCGGCATAAACGCAGCAGTGATAGGATTGCTGAGGTTCGGTGAGCAAAGGCAGACCCTTTGAAATCATATTGCATGGTACCCATTCCATGGGTCTCAACTCTCCCTGTTTAAGGGATTCTTCCTTCAGCTAAAACATGCATGTGGAACCCAGAGTATGATCCACCGTGTGATCGGAAAACGTGTTCAAATGTGTCTCAGTTTTTGTTGCCTGGTACTCGGGTGCAACATTCCAGACGCTTTACTAACACTCTCCCCACTTGGAGAGTCAGTGCCTTTAACCTCCTGTTTGGCCCAGTTTGCAATTTCTGTGGAAAATGAACAGGAATAGGGAGGACCAATGAGAGACTAGGTGGAGGTGTCCAGACGGGCAAATTTAACTCTCATTTCCCACCAGGAAGAGGAATTAACCAAAGGCTCAGCGTGCCATGCCGGAACCACACTAGGACCAGAAGCAATCCTGCGGTGTTGCGGCCAGCTCACAAGAAAGCGAGTTGAAGAAAGGAGCTCAGGGGCACTGTAATTCACAAACCTGCAGAGTTATAAATGACAGCTATCTTCCAAATATATATTGAAGTAAGGCTGCCAAGAGGAGTTGAAAGCGGGGCAGAATTGCAGGAAACCGATTTCTGGAGGTACACTGGAATTGCATGTAAAGCATAGGAAAAGAGGCAGAACGTCCACAATGATGCACTTGGCCAAAAAGTGCGTATGCGTTTTTTCCTGAATATATTCAGGAAAAAACGCATATGCCCTTTTTGGCCAACCAAGCAAGCTTGCAAAGGAAATCTGCACTACAATGAAGTCTCACTGCCCCCCGGTCAAAAGGGCCATCTGAAAAAAGTGTAAAATCCAGAAAGGCAGGACAGGCCATGGAGAACTGGGAGCCTTGTTATGCTGATGGGCGAGATGTAAATTGCCAGCAGCCACTCTGGAGAAGTGTATGGTGTTTCCTGAAACATCCAAAAAACAAAGCAACAGAGCCTAGGGCACTTCCACTTATGGTCCTATAGCTTAGGGAAATTAAAATCAAAAAGACACAGCCACCCCAAAGTTTGGGACGGCTCTGTTTACAAGAACCTCGTTTACGGTACAAGTTCAATATCACAGAAAGCGAAAAATGGATAAAGAAATTGTGGTACTTACGTACAATGCAATATCACTCAGCAATGAAATCTATGTCATCAGGCCCGTAGCAGCATAATGAGTGGATTCAGGTACGATGATTCTAAGTGAAATTAGTCACACAGAAAAAGAAACATCATAAGATATCACTAATACACGGAATGTAAACTTGGCTACACAAGAACTGAATTACAAAACAGAACAGGGTGTCAAATGTAGAAAACCAACTTATGCTTGCTTAAGGGGACGGGTGAGTTGGGGTGCTGCATAAAACCAGAGATTGAAATGAGCACAGATACCGTTCCATAAGCCAAATATGTAATAGACAAGAGCTACTCCTTGCTCAACGAAGTGGACTCAACACCCCATATTAAACGCCTAAGAATATACCTGACTAGTAAGAATCTACCTGACTAGTAAGAATCTTAAAACCTATGGATTTATATGTCTCCGAAAGAGAATCAAGCGTGTGTACAGTGGCATAAACGCAGCAGTGATAGGATTGCTGAGGTTCGGTGAGCAAATGCAGACCCTTTGAAGTCATATTGCATGGTACCCATTCCATGGGTCTCAACTCTCCCTGTTTAAGGGATTCTTCCTTCAGCTAAAACATGCATGTGGAACCCAGAGTATGATCCACCGTGTGATCGGAAAACGTGTTCAAATGTGTCTCAATTTTCGTTTCCTGGTACTCGGGTGCAACATTCCAGACGCTTTACTAACACTCTCCCCACTTGGAGAGTCAGTGCCTTTAACCTCCTGTTTGGCCCAGTTTGCAATTTCTGTGGAAAATGAACAGGAATAGGGAGAACCAATGAGAGACTAGGTGGAGGTGTCCAGACGGGCAAATTTAACTCTCATTTCCCACCAGGAAGAGGAATTAACCAAAGGCTCAGCATGCCGTGCCAGAATCAAACTAGGGCCTGAAGCAATCCTGCGGTGTTGCGGCCAGCTCACAAGAAAGCGAGTTGAAGAAAGGAGCTCAGGGGCACTGTAATTCACAAACCTGCAGAGTTATAAATGACAGCTATCTTCCAAAAATATATTGAAGTAAGGCTGCCAAGAGGAGTTGAAAGCGGGGCAGAATTGCAGGAAACCGATTTCTGGAGGTACACTGGAATTGCATGTAAAGCATAGGAAAAGAGGCAGAACGTCCACAATGATGCACTTGGCCAAAAAGGGCGTATGCGTTTTTTCCTGAATATATTCAGGAAAAAACGCATACGCCCTTTTTGGCCAACCAAGCAAGCTTGCAAAGGAAATCTGCACTACAATGAAGTCTCACTGCTCCCCGGTCAAAAGGGCCATCTGAAAAAAGTGTAAAATCCAGAAAGGCAGGACAGGCCATGGAGAACTGGGAGCCTTGTTATGCTGATGGGCGGGATGTAAATTGCCAGCAGCCACTCTGGAGAAGTGTATGGTGTTTCCTGAAACATCCAAAAAACAAAGCAACAGAGCCTAGGGCACTTCCACTTATGGTCCTATAGCTTAGGGAAATTAAAATCAAAAAGACACAGCCACCCCAAAGTTTGGGACGGCTCTGTTTACAAGAACCTCGTTTACCGAACAAGTTCAATATCACAGAAAGCGAAAAATGGATAAAGAAACTGTGGTACTTACGTACAATGCAATATCACTCAGCAATGAAATCTATGTCATCAGGCCCGTAGCAGCATAATGAGTGGATTCAGGTACGATGATTCTAAGTGAAATTAGTCACACAGAAAAAGAAACATCATAAGATATCACTAATACACGGAATGTAAACTTGGCTACACAAGAACTGAATTACAAAACAGAACAGGGTGTCAAATGTAGAAAACCAACTTATGCTTGCTTAAGGGGACGGGTGAGTTGGGGTGCTGCATAAAACCAGAGATTGAAATTAGCACAGATACCATTCCATAAGCCAAATATGTAATAGACAAGAGCTACTCCTTGCTCAACGAAGTGGACTCAACACCCCATATTAAACGCCTAAGAATATACCTGACTAGTAAGAATCTACGTGACTAGTAAGAATCTTAAAACCTATGGATTTATATGTCTCCGAAAGAGAATCAAGCGTGTGTACAGTGGCATAAATGCAGCAGTGATAGGATTGCTGAGGTTCGGTGAGCAAATGCAGACCCTTTGAAGTCATATTGCATGGTACCCATTCCATGGGTCTCAACTCTCCCTGTTTAAGGGATTCTTCCTTCAGCTAAAACATGCATGTGGAACCCAGAGTATGATCCACCGTGTGATCGGAAAACGTGTTCAAATGTGTCTCAATTTTCGTTTCCTGGTACTCGGGTGCAACATTCCAGACGCTTTACTAACACTCTCCCCACTTGGAGAGTCAGTGCCTTTAACCTCCTGTTTGGCCCAGTTTGCAATTTCTGTGGAAAATGAACAGGAATAGGGAGAACCAATGAGAGACTAGGTGGAGGTGTCCAGACGGGCAAATTTAACTCTCATTTCCAACCAGGAAGAGGAATTAACCAAAGGCTCAGCGTGCCATGCCGGAACCACACTAGGACCAGAAGCAATCCTGCGGTGTTGCGGCCAGCTCACAAGAAAGCGAGTTGAAGAAAGGAGCTCAGGGGCACTGTAATTCACAAACCTGCAGAGTTATAAAGGACAGCTATCTTCCAAAAATATATTGAAGTAAGGCTGCCAAGAGGAGTTGAAAGGGGGGCAGAATTGCAGGAAACCGATTTCAGGAGGTAGACTGGAATTGCATGTAAAGCATAGGAAAAGAGGCAGAACGTCCACAATGATGCACTTGGCCAAAAAGGGCGTATGCGTTTTTTCCTGAATATATTCAGGGAAAAACGCATACGCCCTTTTTGGCCAACCAAGCAAGCTTGCAAAGGAAATCTGCACTACAATGAAGTCTCACTGTCCCCCGGTCAAAAGGGCCATCTGAAAAAAGTGTAAAATCCAGAAAGGCAGGACAGGCCATGGAGAACTGGGAGCCTAGTTATGCTGATGGGCGGGATGTAAATTGCCAGCAGCCACTCTGGAGAAGTGTATGGTGTTTCCTGAAACATCCAAAAAACAAAGCAACAGAGCCTAGGGCACTTCCACTTATGGTCCTATAGCTTAGGGAAATTAAAATCAAAAAGACACAGCCACCCCAAAGTTTGGGACGGCTCTGTTTACAAGAACCTCGTTTACGGTACAAGTTGAATATCACAGAAAGCGAAAAATGGATAAAGAAACTGTGGTACTTACGTACAATGCAATATCACTCAGCAATGAAATCTATGTCATCAGGCCCGTAGCAGCATAATGAGTGGATTCAGGTACGATGATTCTAAGTGAAATTAGTCACACAGAAAAAGAAACATCATAAGATATCACTAATACACGGAATGTAAACTTGGCTACACAAGAACTGAATTACAAAACAGAACAGGGTGTCAAATGTAGAAAACCAACTTATGCTTGCTTAAGGGGACGGGTGAGTTGGGGTGCTGCATAAAACCAGAGATTGAAATGAGCACAGATACCGTTCCATAAGCCAAATATGTAATAGACAAGAGCTACTCCTTGCGCAACGAAGTGGACTCAACACTGCATATTAAACGCCTAAGAATCTACCTGACTAGTAAGAATCTTAAAACCTATGGATTTATATGTCTCCGAAAGAGAATCAAGCGTGTGTACAGTGGCATAAATGCAGCAGTGATAGGATTGCTGAGGTTCGGTGAGCAAATGCAGACCCTTTGAAGTCATATTGCATGGTACCCATTCCATGGGTCTCAACTCTCCCTGTTTAAGGGATTCTTCCTTCAGCTAAAACATGCATGTGGAACCCAGAGTATGATCCACCGTGTGATCGGAAAACGTGTTCAAATGTGTCTCAATTTTCGTTTCCTGGTACTCGGGTGCAACATTCCAGATGCTTTACTAACACTCTCCCCACTTGGAGAGTCAGTGCCTTTAACCTCCTGTTTGGCCCAGTTAGCAATTTCTGCGGAAGATGAACAGGAATAGGGAGAACCAATGAGAGATTAGGTGGAGGTGTCCGGACGGGCCAATTTAACTCTCATTTCCCACCAGGAAGAGGAATTAACCAAAGGCTCAGCATGCCGTGCCGGAACCAAACTAGGGCCTGAAGCAATCCTGCGGTGTTGCGGCCAGCTCAGAAGAAAGCGAGTTGAAGAAAGGAGCTCAGGGGCACTGTAATTCACAAACCTGCAGACTTATAAAGGACAGCTATCTTCCAAAAATATATTGAATTAGGATGCCAAGAGGAGTTGAAAGCAGGGCAGAATTGCAGGAAACCGATTTCAGGAGGTAGACTGGAATTGCATGTAAAGCATAGGAAAAGAGGCAGAACGTCCACAATGATGCACTTGGCCAAAAAGGGCGTATGCGTTTTTTCCTGAATATATTCAGGAAAAAACGCATACGCCCTTTTTGGCCAACCAAGCAAGCTTGCAAAGGAAATCTGCACTACAATGAAGTCTCACTGCCCCCCGGTCAAAAGGGCCATCTGAAAAAAGTGTAAAATCCAGAAAGGCAGGACAGGCCATGGAGAACTGGGAGCCTGGGAGCCTAGTTATGCTGATGGGCGGGATGTAAATTGCCAGCAGCCACTCTGGAGAAGTGTATGGTGTTTCCTGAAACATCCAAAAAACAAAGCAACAGAGCCTAGGGCACTTCCACTTATGGTCCTATAGCTTAGGGAAATTAAAATCAAAAAGACACAGCCACCCCAAAGTTTGGGATGGCTCTGTTTACAAGAACCTCGTTTACGGTACAAGTTCAATATCACAGAAAGCGAAAAATGGATAAAGAAATTGTGGTACTTACGTACAATGCAATATCACTCAGCAATGAAATCTATGTCAACAGGCCCGTAGCAGCATAATGAGTGGATTCAGGTATGATGATTCTAACTGAAATTAGTCACACAGAAAAAGAAACATCATAAGATATCACTAATACACGGAATGTAAACTTGGCTACACAAGAACTGAATTACAAAACAGAACAGGGTGTCAAATGTAGAAAACCAACTTATGCTTGCTTAAGGGGACGGGTGAGTTGGGGTGCTGCATAAAACCAGAGATTGAAATGAGCACAGATACCATTCCATAAGCCAAATATGTAATAGACAAGAGCTACTCCTTGCTCAACGAAGTGGACTCAACACTCCATATTAAACGCCTAAGAATCTACCTGACTAGTAAGAATCTTAAAACCTATGGATTGATATGTCTCCGAAAGAGAATCAAGCGTGTGTACAGCGGCATAAACGCAGCAGTGATAGGACTGGTGAGGTTCGGTGAGCAAATGCAGACCCTTTGAAGTCATATTGCATGGTACCCATTCCATGGGTCTCAACTCTCCAGGTTTAATGGATTCTTCCTTCAGCTAAAACATGCATGTGGAACCCAGAGTATGATCCACCGTGTGATCGGGAAACGTGTTCAAATGTGTCTCAGTTTTCGTCACCTGGTACTCGGGTGCAACATTCCAGACGCTTTACTAACACTCTCCCCACTTGGAGAGTCAGTGCCTAAAACCTCCTGTTTGGCCCAGTTTGCAATTTCTGTGGAAAATGAACAGGAATAGGGAGAACCAATGAGAGACTAGGTGGAGGTGTCCGGACGGGCAAATTTAACTCTCATTTCCCACCAGGAAGAGGAATTAACCAAAGGCTCAGCATGCCGTGCCGGAACCAAACTAGGGCCTGAAGCAATCCTGCGGTGTTGCGGCCAGCTCACAAGAAAGCGAGTTGAAGAAAGGAGCTCAGGGGCACTGTAATTCACAAACCTGCAGAGTTATAAATGCCAGCTATCTTCCAAAAATATATTGAAGTAAGGCTGTCAAGAGGACTTGAAAGTGGAGCAGAATTGCAGGAAACCGATTTTAGGAGGTAGACTGGAATTGCATGTAAAGCATAGGAAAAGAGGCAGAACGTCCACAATGATGCACTTGGCCAAAAAGGGCGTATGCGTTTTTTCCTGAATATATTCAGGAAAAAACGCATACGCACTTTTTGGCCAACCAAGCAAGCTTGCAAAGGAAATCTGCACTACAATGAAGTCTCACTGCCCCCCGGTCAAAAGGGCCATCCGAAAAAAGTGTAAAATCCAGAAAGGCAGGACAGGCCATGGAGAACTGGGAGCCTTGTTATGCTGATGGGCGGGATGTAAATTGCCAGCAGCCACTCTGGAGAAGTGTATGGTGTTTCCTGAAACATCCAAAAAACAAAGCAACAGAGCCTAGGGCACTTCCACTTATGGTCCTATAGCTTAGGGAAATTAAAATCAAAAAGACACAGCCACCCCAAAGTTTGGGACGGCTCTGTTTACAAGAACCTCGTTTACGGTACAAGTTCAATATCACAGAAAGCGAAAAATGGATAAAGAAGTTGTGGTACTTACGTACAATGCAATATCACTCAGCAATGAAATCTATGTCATCAGGCCCGTAGCAGCATAATGAGTGGATTCAGGTACGATGATTCTAAGTGAAATAAGTCACACAGAAAAAGAAACATCATAAGATATCACTACTACACGGAATGTAAACTTGGCTTCACAAGAACTGAATTACAAAACAGAACAGGGTGTCAAATGTAGAAAACCAACTTATGCTTGCTTAAGGGGAAAGGTGAGTTGGGGTGCTGCATAAAACCAGAGATTGAAATGAGCACAGATACCATTCCATAAGCCAAATATGTAATAGACAAGAGCTACTCCTTGCTCAACGAAGTGGACTCAACACCCCATATTAAACGCCTAAGAATATACATGACTAGTAAGAATCTTAAAACCTATGGATTTATATGTCTCCGAAAGAGAATCAAGCGTGTGTACAGCGGCATAAACGCAGCAGTGATAGGACTGGTGAGGTTCGGTGAGCAAATGCAGACCCTTTGAAGTCATATTGCATGGTACCCATTCCATGGGTCTCAACTCTCCATGTTTAAGGGATTCTTCCTTCAGCTAAAACATGCATGTGGAACCCAGAGTATGATCCACCGTGTGATCGGGAAACGTGTTCAAATGTGTCTCAGTTTTCGTCCCCTGGTACTCGGGTGCAACATTCCAGACGCTTTACTAACACTCTCCCCACTTGGAGAGTCAGTGCCTATAATCTCCTGTTTGGCCCAGTTTGCAATTTCTGTGGAAAATGAACAGGAATAGGGAGAACCAATGAGAGATTAGGTGGAGGTGTCTGGACGGGCAAATTTAACTCTCATTTCCCACCAGGAAGAGGAATTAACCAAAGGCTCAGCATGCCGTTCCGGATCCAAACTAGGGCCTGAAGCAATCCTGCGGTGTTGCGGCCAGCTCACAAGAAAGCGAGTTGAAGAAAGGAGCTCAGGGACACTGTAATTCACAAACCTGCAGAGTTATAAATGACAGCTGTCTTCCAAAAATATATTGAAGTAAGCAGCCAAGAGGAGTTGAAAGCCGGGCAGAATTGCAGGAAACCGATTTCAGGAGGTAGACTGGAATTGCATGTAAAGCATAGGAAAAGAGGCAGAACGTCCACAATGATGCACTTGGCCAAAAAGGGCGTATGCGTTTTTTCCTGAATATATTCAGGAAAAAACGCATACGCCCTTTTTGGCCAACCAAGCAAGCTTGCAAAGGAAATCTGCACTACAATGAAGTCTCACTGCCCCCCGGTCAAAAGGGCCATCTGAAAAAAGTGTAAAATCCAGAAAGGCAGGACAGGCCATGGAGAACTGGGAGCCTTGTTATGCTGATGGGCGGGATGTAAATTGCCAGCAGCCACTCTGGAGAAGTGTATGGTGTTTCCTGAAACATCCAAAAAACAAAGCAACAGAGCCTAGGGCACTTCCACTTATGGTCCTATAGCTTAGGGAAATTAAAATCAAAAAGACACCGCCACCCCAAAGTTTGGGAGGGCTCTGTTTACAAGAACCTCGTTTACGGTACAAGTTCAATATCACAGAAAGCGAAAAATGGATAAAGAAGTTGTGGTACTTACGTACAATGCAATATCACTCAGCAATGAAATCTATGTCATCAGGCCCGTAGCAGCATAATGAGTGGATTCAGGTACGATGATTCTAAGTGAAATAAGTCACACAGAAAAAGAAACATCATAAGATATCACTAATACACGGAATGTAAACTTGGCTACACAAGAACTGAATTACAAAACAGAACAGGGTGTCAAATGTAGAAAACCAACTTATGCTTGCTTAAGGGGAAAGGTGAGTTGGGGTGCTGCATAAAACCAGAGATTGAAATGAGCACAGATACCGTTCCATAAGCCAAATATGTAATAGACAAGAGCTACTCCTTGCTCAACGAAGTGGACTCAACACCCCATATTAAACGCCTAAGAATATACATGACTAGTAAGAATCTTAAAACCTATGGATTTATATGTCTCTGAAAGAGAATCAAGCGTGTGTACAGCGGCATAAACGCAGCAGTGATAGGACTGGTGAGGTTCGGTGAGCAAATGCAGACCCTTTGAAGTCATATTGCATGGTACCCATTCCATGGGTCTCAACTCTCCATGTTTAAGGGATTCTTCCTTCAGCTAAAACATGCCTGTGGAACCCAGAGTATCATCCACTGTGTGATCTGGAAACGTGTTCAAATGTGTCTCAGTTTTCGTCCCCTGGTACTCGGGTGCAACATTCCAGACGCTTTACTAACACTCTCCCCACTTGGAGAGTCAGTGCCTTTAACCTCCTGTTTGGCCCAGTTTGCAATTTCTGCGGAAAATGAACAGGAATAGGGAGAACCAATGAGAGACTAGGTGGAGGTGTCTGGACGGGCAAATTTAACTCTCATTTCCCACCAGGAAGGGGAATTAACCAAAGGCTCAACATGCCGTGCCGGAACCAAACTAGGACCTGAAGCAATCCTGCGGTGTTGCGGCCAGCTCACAAGAAAGCGAGTTGAAGAAAGGAGCTCAGGGGCACTGTAATTCACAAACCTGCAGAGTTATAAATGACAGCTATCTTCCAAAAATATATTGAATTAGGCTGCCAAGAGGAGTTGAAAGCGGGGCAGAATTGCAGGAAACCGATTTCAGGAGGTAGACTGGAATTACACGTAAAGCATAGGAAAAGAGGCAGAACGTCCACAATGATGCACTTGGCCAAAAAGGGCGTATGCGTTTTTTCCTGAATATATTCAGGAAAAAACGCATACGCCCTTTTTGTCCAACCAAGCAAGCTTGCAAAGGAAATCTGCACTACAATGAAGTCTCACTGCCCCCCGGTCAAAAGGGCCATCCGAAAAAAGTGTAAAATCCAGAAAGGCAGGACAGGCCAAGGAGAACTATGAGCCTTCTTATGCTGAAGGGTGGGATGTAAATTGCCAGCAGCCACTCTGGAGAAGTGTATGGTGTTTCCTGAAACATCCAAAAAACAAAGCAACAGAGCCTAGGGCACTTCCACTTATGGTCCTATAGCTTAGGGAAATTAAAATCAAAAAGACACAGCCACCCCAAAGTTTGGGACGGCTCTGTTTACAAGAACCTCGTTTACGGTACAAGTTCAATATCACAGAAAGCGAAAAATGGATAAAGAAGTTGTGGTACTTACGTACAATGCAATATCACTCAGCAATGAAATCTATGTCATCAGGCCCGTAGCAGCATAATGAGTGGATTCAGGTACGCTGATTCTAAGTGAAATAAGTCACACAGAAAAAGAAACATCAAAAGATATCACTACTACACGGAATGTAAACTTGGCTACACAAGAACTGAATTACAAAACAGAACAGGGTGTCAAATGTAGAAAACCAACTTATGCTTGCTTAAGGGGAAAGGTGCGTTGGGGTGTTGCATAAAACCAGAGATTGAAATTAGCACAGATACCGTTCCATAAGCCAAATATGTAATAGACAAGAGCTACTCCTTGCTCAACGAAGTGGACTCAACACCCCATATTAAACGCCTAAGAATATACCTGACTAGTAAGAATCTACCTGACTAGTAAGAATCTTAAAACCTATGGATTTATATGTCTCCGAAAGAGAATCAAGCGTGTGTACAGCGGCATAAACGCAGCAGTTATAGGATTGGTGAGGTTCGGTGAGCAAATGCAGACCCTTTGAAGTCATATTGCATGGTACCCATTCCATGGGTCTAAACTCTCCAGGTTTAAGGGATTCTTCCTTCAGCTAAAACATGCATGTGGAACTCAGAGTATGATCCACCGTGTGATAGGCAAACGTGTTCAAATGTGTCTCAGTTTTCGTCCCCTGGTACTCGGGTGCAACATTCCAGACGCTTTACTAACACTCTCCCCACTTGGAGAGTCAGTGCCTTTAACCTCCTGTTTGGCCCAGTTTGCAATTTCTGTGGAAAATGAACAGGAATAGGGAGAACCAATGAGAGACTAGGTGGAGGTGTCCGGACGGGCAAATTTAACTCTCATTTCCCACCAGGAAGAGGAATTAACCAAAGGCTCAGCATGCCGTGCCGGAACCACACTAGGGCCAGAAGCAATCCTGCGGTGTTGCGGCCAGCTCACAAGAAAGCGAGTTGAAGAAAGGAGCTCAGGGACACTGTAATTCACAAACCTTCAGAGTTATAAATGACAGCTATCTTCCAAAAATATATTGAAGTAAGGCTGCCAAGAGGAGTTGAAAGCGGGGCAGAACTGCACAAAACCGATTTCAGGAGGTAGACTGGAATTGCATGTAAAGCATAGGAAAAGAGGCAGAACGTCCACAATGATGCAGTTGGCCAAAAAGGGCGTAAGCGTTTTTTCCTGAGGAAAAAACGCAATCGCCCTTTTTGGCCAACCAAGCAAGCTTGCAAAGGAAATCTGCACTACAATGAAGTCTCACTGCCCCCCGGTCAAAAGGGCCATCTGAAAAAAGTATAAAATCCAGAAAGGCAGGACAGGCCATGGAGAAATGGGAGCCTTGTTATGCTGATGGGCGGGATGTAAATTGCCAGCAGCCACTCTGGAGAAGTGTATGGTGTTTCCTGAAACATCCAAAAAACAAAGCAACAGAGCCTAGGGCACTTCCACTTATGGTCCTATAGCTTAGGGAAATTAAAATCAAAAAGACACAGCCACCCCAAAGTTTGGGAGGGCTCTGTTTACAAGAACCCCGTTTACTGTACAAGTTCAATATCACAGAAAGCGAAAAATGGATAAAGAAGTTGTGGTACTTACGTACAATGCAATATCACTCAGCAATGAAATCTATGTCATCAGGCCCGTAGCAGCATAATGAGTGGATTCAGGTACAATGATTCTAAGTGAAGTAAGTCACAAAAAAAGGAACATCATATGGTATCACTACTACACGGAATGTAAACTTGGCTACACAAGAACTGAATTACAAAACAGAACAGGGTGTCAAATGTAGAAAACCAACTTATGCTTGCTTAAGGGGACGGGTGAGTTGGGGTGCTGCATAAAACCAGAGATTGAAATGAGCACAGATACCGTTCCATAAGCCAAATATGTAATAGACAAGAGCTACTCCTTGCTCAACGAAGTGGACTCAACACCCCATATTAAACGCCTAAGAATATACCTGACTAGTAAGAATCTACCTGACTAGTAAGAATCTTAAAACCTATGGATTTATATGTCTCCGAAAGAGAATCAAGCGTGTGTACAGCGGCATAAACGCAGCAGTGATAGGATTGGTGAGGTTCGGTGAGCAAATACAGACCCTTTGAAGTCATATTGCATGGTACCCATTCCATGGGTCTCAACTCTCCAGGTTTAAGGGATTCTTCCTTCAGCTAAAACATGCATGTGGAACCCAGAGTATGATCCACCGTGTGATTGGGAAACGTGTTCAAATGTGTCTCAGTTTTCATCCCCTGGTACTCGGGTGCAACATTCCAGACGCTTTACTAACACTCTCCCCACTTGGAGAGTCTGTGCCTTTAACCTCCTGTTTGGCCCAGTTTGCAATTTCTGTGGAAAATGAACAGGAATAGGGAGAACCAATGAGAGACTAGATGGAGGTGTCCGGACGGGCAAATTTAACTCTCATTTCCCACCAGGAAGAGGAATTAACCAAAGTCTCAACATACTGTGCCGGAACTAAACTAGGGCCTGAAGCAATCCTGCGGTGTTGCGGCCAGCTCACAAGAAAGCGAGTTGAAGAAAGGAGCTCAGAGACACTGTAATTCACAAACCTGCAGAGTTATAAATGACAGATATCTTCCAAAAATATATTGAAGTAAGGCTGCCAAGAGGAGTTGAAAGCGGGGCAGAATTGCAGGAAACCGATTTCAGGAGGTAGACTGGAATTGCATGTAAAGCATAGGAAAATAGGCAGAACGTCCACAATGATGCACTTGGCTAAAAAGGGCATATGCGTTTTTTCCTGAATATACTCAGGAAAAAACGCATACGCCCTTTTTGGCCAACCAAGCAAGCTTGCAAAGGAAATCTGCACTACAATGAAGTCTCACTGCCCCCTGTCAAAAGGGCCATGTGAAAAAAGTGTAAAATCCAGAAAGTCAGGACAGGCCATGGAGAACCGGGAGCCTTGTTATGCTGATGGGCGGGATGTAAATTGCCAGCAGCCACTCTGGAGAAGTGTATGGTGTTTCCTGAAACATCCAAAAAACAAAGCAACAGAGCCTAGGGCATTTCCACTTATGGTCCTATAGCTTAGGGAAATTAAAATCAAAAAGACACAGCCACCCCAACGTTTGGGCCGGCTCTGTTTAAAAGAACCTCGTTTACGGTACAAGTTCAATATCACAGAAAGCGAAAAATGGATAAAGAAGTTGTGGTACTTACGTACAATGCAATATCACTCAGCAATGAAATCTATGTCATCAGGCCCGTAGCAGCATAATGAGTGGATTCAGATACGATGATTCTAAGTGAAATAAGTCACACAGAAAAAGAAACATCATAAGATATCACTACTACACGGAATGTAAACTTGGCTACACAGGAACTGAAATACAAAACAGAACAGGGTCTCAAATGTAGAAAACCAACTTATGCTTGCTTAAGGGGAAAGGTGAGTTGGGGTGCTGCATAAAACCAGAGATTGAAATTAGCACAGATACCGTTCCGTAAGCCAAATATGTAATAGGCAAGAGCTACTCCTTGCTCAACGAAGTGGACTCAACACCACATAATAAATGCCTAAGAATATACCTGACTAGTAAGAATATTAAAACCTATGGATTTATATGTCTCCAAAAGAGAATCAATCGTGTGTACAGCGGCATAAACGCAGCAGTGATAGTACTGGTGAGGTTCGATGAGCAAATGCCAACCATTTGAAGTCATATTGCATGGTACCCATTCCATGGGTCTCAACTCTCCAGGTTTAAGGTATTTTTCCTTCAGCTAAACATGCATGTGGAACACAGAGTATGATCCACCGTGTGATCGGGAAACGTGTTCAAATGTGTCTCAGTTTTCGTCCCCTGGTACTCGGGTGCAACATTCCAGACGCTTTACTAACACTCTCCCCACTTGGAGAGTCAGTGCCTTTAACCTCCTGTTTGGCCCAGTTTGCGATTTCTGCGGAAGATGAACATTAATAGGGAGAACCAATGAGAGACTAGGTGGAGGTGTCTGGACGGGCAAATTTAACTCTCATTTCCCACCAGGAAGAGGAATTAACCAAAGGCTCAGCGTGGCATGCCAGACGCACAGTAGGGCCTGAAGCAACCCTGCGGTGTTGCGGCCAGCTCACAAGAAAGCGAGTTGAAGGAAGGAACTCAGGGGCACTGTAATTCACAAACCTGCAGAGTTATAAAGGACAGCTATCGTCCAAAAATATATTGAAGTAAGGCTGTCAAGAGGACTTGAAAGTGGAGCAGAATTGCAGGAAACCGATTTCAGGAGGTAGACTGGAATTGCATGTAAAGCATAGGAAAAGAGGCAGAACGTCCACAATGATGCACTTGGCCTAAAAGGGCGTATGCGTTTTTTCCTGAATATATTCAGGAAAAAACACATACGCCCTTTTTGGCCAACCAAGCAAGCTTGCAAAGGAAATCTGCACTACAATGAAGTCTCACTGCCCCCCGGTCAAAAGGGCCATCTGAAAAAAGTGTAAAATCCAGAAAGGCAGGACAGGCCATGGAGAACTGGGAGCCTAGTTATGCTGATGGGCGGGATGTAAATTGCCAGCAGCCACTCTGGGAAGTGTATGGTGTTTCCTGAAACATCCAAAAAACAAAGCAACAGAGCCTAGGGCACTTCCACTTATGGTCCTATAGCTTAGGGAAATTAAAATCAAAAAGACACAGCCACCCCAAAGTTTGGGACGGCTCTGTTTACAAGAACCTCGTTTACGGTACAAGTTCAATATCACAGAAAGCGAAAAATGGATAAAGAAGTTGTGGTACTAACGTACAATGCAATATCACTCAGCAATGAAATCTATGTCATCAGGCCCATAGCAGCATAATGAGTGGATTCAGGTACGATGATTCTAAGTGAAATTAGTCACACAGAAAAAGAAACATCATAAGATATCACTAATACACGGAATGTAAACTTGGCTACACAAGAACTGAATTACAAAACAGAACAGGGTGTCAAATGTAGAAAACCAACTTATGCTTGCTTAAGGGGACGGGTGAGTTGGGGTGCTGCATAAAACCAGAGATTGAAATGAGCACAGAAACCGTTCCATAAGCCAAATATGTAATAGACAAGAGCTACTCCTTGCTCAACGAAGTGGACTCAACACCCCATATTAAACGCCTAAGAATATACCTGACTAGTAAGAATCTACCTGACTAGTAAGAATCTTAAAACCTATGGATTTATATGTCTCCAAAAGAGAATCAAGCGTGTGTACAGCGGCATAAACGCAGCAGTGATAGGATTGGTGAGGTTCGGTGAGCAAATGCAGACCCTTTGAAGTCATATTGCATGGTACCAATTCCATGGGTCTCAACTCTCCATGTTTAAGGGATTCTTCCTTCAGCTAAAACATGCATGTGGAACCGAGAGTATGATCCACCATGTGATCGGAAAACGTGTTCAAACGTGTCTCAGTTTTCGTCCCCTGGTACTCGGGTGCAACATTCCAGACGCTTTACTAACACTCTCCCCACTTCGAGAGTCGGTGCCTTTAACCTCCTGTTTGGCCCAGTTTGCAATTTCTGTGGAAAATGAACAGGAATAGGGAGAACCAATGAGAGACGAGGTGGAGGTGTCCGGACGGGCAAATTTAACTCTCATTTCCCACCAGGAAGAGGAATTAAGCAAAGGCTCAGCGTGCCAGGCCGGAACCACACTAGAACCAGAAGCAATCCTGCGGTGTTGTGGCCAGCTCACAAGAAAGCGAGTTGAAGAAAGGAGCTCAGGGGCACTGTAATTCACAAACCTGCAGAGTTATAAATGACAGCTATCTTCCAAAAATATATTGAAGTAAGGCTGCCAAGAGGAGTTGAAAGCGGGGCAGAATTGCAGGAAACCGATTTCAGGAGGTAGACTGGAATTGCATGTAAAGCATAGGAAAAGAGGCAGAACGTCCACAATGATGCACTTGGCCAAAAAGGGCGTATGCGTTTTTTCCTGAATATATTCAGGAAAAAACGCATACGCCCTTTTTGGCCAACCAAGCAAGCTTGCAAAGGAAATCTGCACTACAATGAAGTCTCACTGCCCCCCGGTCAAAAGGGCCATCTGAAAAAAGTGTAAAATCCAGAAAGGCAGGACAGGCCATTGAGAACTGGGAGCCTTGTTATGCTGATGGGCGGGATGTAAATTGCCAGCAGCCACTCTGGAGAAGTGTATGGTGTTTCCTGAAACATCCAAAAAACAAAGCAACAGAGCCTAGGGCACTTCCACTTATGGTCCTATAGCTTAGGGAAATTAAAATCAAAAAGACACAGCCACCCCAAAGTTTGGGATGGCTCTGTTTACAAGAACCTCGTTTACGGTACAAGTTCAATATCACAGAAAGCGAAAAATGGATAAAGAAGTTGTGGTACTTACGTACAATGCAATATCACTCAGCAATGAAATCTATGTCATCAGGCCCGTAGCAGCATAATGAGTGGATTCAGGTACGATGATTCTAAGTGAAATAAGTCACACGGAAAAAGGAACATCATAAGATATCACTACTACACGGAATGTAAACTTGGCTACACAAGAACTGAATTACAAAACAGAACAGGGTGTCAAATGTAGAAAACCAACTTATGCTTGCTTAAGGGGAAAGGTGAGTTGGGGTGCTGCATAAAACCAGAGATTGAAATGAGCACAGATACCATTCCATAAGCCAAATATGTAATAGACAAGAGCTACTCCTTGCTCAACGAAGTGGACTCAACACCCCATATTAAACGCCTAAGAATATACCTGACTAGTAAGAATCTTAAAACCTATGGATTTATATGTCTCCGAAAGAGAATCAAGCGTGTGTACAGCGGCATAAATGCAGCAGTGATAGGATTGCTGAGGTTCGGTGAGCAAATGCAGACCCTTTGAAGTCATACTGCATGGTACCCATTCCATGGGTCTCAACTCTCCAGGTTTAAGGGATTCTTCCTTCAGCTAAAACATGCATGTGGAACCCAGAGTATGATCCACCGTGTGATCGGAAAACGTGTTCAAATGTGTCTCAGTTTTCGTCCCCTGGTACTCGGGTGCAACATTCCAGACGCTTTACTAACACTCTCCCCACTTGGAGAGTCAGTGCCTTTAACCTCCTGTTTGGCCCAGTTTGCAATTTCTGTGGAAAATGAACAGGAATAGGGAGAACCAATGAGAGATTAGGTGGAGGTGTCCGGACGGGCAAATTTAACTCTCATTTCCCACCAGGAAGGGGAATTAACCAAAGGCTCAGCATGCCGTGCCGGAACCAAACTAGGGCCTGAAGCAATCTTGCGGTGTTGCGGCCAGCCCACAAGAAAGCGAGTTGAAGAAAGGAGCTCAGGGGCACTGAAATTCACAAACCTGCAGAGTTATAAATGACAGCTATCTTCCAAAAATATATTGAATTAGGCTGCCAAGAGGAGTTGAAAGCGGGGCAGAATTGCAGGAAACCGATTTCAGGAGGTACACTGGAATTGAATGTAAAGCATAGGAAAAGAGGCAGAACCTCCACAATGATGCACTTGGCCAAAAAGGGGGTATGCGTTTTTTTCTGAATATATTCAGGAAAAAACGCATACGCCCTTTTTGGCCAACCAAGCAAGCTTGCAAAGGAAATCTGCACTACAATGAAGTCTCACTGCCCCCCGGTCAAAAGGGCCATCTGAAAAATGTGTAAAATCCAGAAAGGCAGGACAGGCCATGGAGAACTGGGAGCCTAGTTATGCTGATGGGCGGGATGTAAATTGCCAGCAGCCACTCTGGAGAAGTGTATGGTGTTTCCTGAAACATCCAAAAAACAAAGCAACAGAGCCTAGGGCACTTCCACTTATGGTCCTATAGCTTAGGGAAATTAAAATCAAAAAGACACAGCCACCCCAAAGTTTGGGATGGCTCTGTTTACAAGAACCTCGTTTACGGTACAAGTTCAATATCACAGAAAGCGAAAAATGGATAAAGAAATTGTGGTAGTTACGTACAATGTAATATCACTCAGCAATGAAATCTATGTCATCAGTCCCGTAGCAGCATAATGAGTGGATTCAGGTACGATGATTCTAAGTGAAATTAGTCACACAGAAAAAGAAACATCATAAGATATCACTAATACACGGAATGTAAACTTGGCTACACAAGAACTGAATTACAAAACAGAACATGGTGTCCAATGTAGAAAACCAACTTATGCTTGCTTAAGGGGACGGGTGAGTTGAGGTGCTGCATAAAACCAGAGATTGAAATTAGCACAGATACCGTTCCATAAGCCAAATATGTAATAGAAAAGAGCTACTCCTTGCTCAACGAAGTGGACTCAACACCTCATATTAAACGCCTAACAATATACCTGACTAGTAAGAATCTACCTGACTAGTAAGAATCTTAAAACCTATGGATTTATATGTCTCCCAAAGAGAATCAAGCGTGTGTACAGTGGCATAAACGCAGCAGTGATAGGATTGCTGAGGTTCGGTGAGCAAATGCAGACCCTTTGAAGTCATATTGCATGGTACCCATTCCATGGGTCTCAACACTCCAGGTTTAAGGGATTCTTCCTTTAGCTAAAACATGCATGTGGAACCCAGAGTATGATCCACCGTGTGATCGGGAAAAGTGTTCAAATGTGTCTCAGTTTTCGTTCCCTGGTACTCCGGTGCAACATTCCAGACCCTTTACTAACACTCTCCCCACTTGGAGAGTCAGTGCCTTTAACCTCCTGTTTGGCCCAGTTTGCAATTTCTGTGGAAAATGAACAGGAATAGGGAGAACCAATGAGAGACTAGGTGGAGGTGTCCGGACGGGCAAATTTAACTCTCATTTCCCACCAGGAAGAGGAATTAACCAAAGGCTCAGCATGCCATGCCGGAACCAAACTAGGGCCTGAAGCAATCCTGCGGTGTTGCGGCCAGCTCACAAGAAAGCGAGTTGAAGAAAGGAGCTCAGGGGCACTGTAATTCACAAACCTGCAGAGTTATAAACGACAGCTATCTTCCAAAAATATATTGAAGTAAGGCTGCCAAGAGGAGTTGAAAGCAGGGCAGAATTGCAGGAAACCGATTTCAGGAGGTAGACTGGAATTGAATGTAAAGCATAGGAAAAGATGCAGAACGTCCACAATGATGCACTTGCCCAAAAAGGGCATATGCGTTTTTTCCTGAATATATTCAGTAAAAAACGCATATGCCCTTTTTGGCCAACCAAGCAAGCTTGCAAAGGAAATCTGCACTACAATGAAGTCTCACTGCCCCCCGGTCAAAAGGGCCATCTGAAAAAAGTGTAAAATCCAGAAAGGCAGGACAGGCCATGGAGAACTGGGAGCCTTGTTATGCTGATGATCGGGATGTAAATTGCCAGCAGCCACTCTGGAGAAGTGTATGGTGTTTCCTGAAACATCCAAAAAACAAAGCAACAGAGCCTAGGGCACTTCCACTTATGGTCCTATAGCTTAGGAAAATTAAAATCAAAAAGACACAGCCACCCCAAAGTTTGGGACGGCTCTGTTTACAAGAACCTCGTTTACGGTACAAGTTCAATATCACAGAAAGCGAAAAATGGATAAAGAAGTTGTGGTACTTATGTACAATGCAATATCACTCAGCAATGAAATCTATGTCATCAGGCCCATAGCAGCATAATGAGTGGATTCAGGTACGATGATTCTAAGTGAAATTAGTCACACAGAAAAAGAAACATCATAAGATATCACTAATACACGGAATGTAAACTTGGCTACACAAGAACTGAATTACAAAACAGAACAGGGTGTCAAATGTAGAAAACCAACTTATGCTTGCTTAAGGGGACGGGTGAGTTGGGGTGCTGCATAAAACCAGAGATTGAAATTAGCACAGATACCGTTCCATAAGCCAAATATGTAATAGACAAGAGCTACTCCTTGCTCAACGAAGTGGACTCAACACCCCATATTAAACGCCTAAGAATATACCTGACTAGTAAGAATCTACCTGACTAGTAAGAATCTTAAAACCTATGGATTTATATGTCTCCGAAAGAGAATCAAGCGTATGTACAGCGGCATAAACGCAGCAGTGATAGGATTGCTGATGTTCGGTGAGCAAATGCAGACCCTTTGGAGTCATATTGCATGGTACCCATTCCATGGGTCTCAACTCTCCCTGTTTAAGGGATTCTTCCTTCAGCTAAAACATGCATGTGGAACCCAGAGTATGATCCACCGTGTGATCGGAAAACGTGTTCAAATGTGTCTCAGTTTTCGTCCCCTGGTACTCGGGTGCAACATTCCAGACGCTTTACTAACACTCTCCCCACTTGGAGAGTCAGTGCCTTTAACCTCCTGTTTGGCCCAGTTTGCAATTTCTGTGGAAAATGAACAGGAATAGGGAGAACCAATGAGAGACTAGGTGGAGGTGTCCAGACGGGCAAATTTAACTCTCATTTCCCACCAGGAAGAGGAATTAACCAAAGGCTCAGCGTGCCATGCCGGAACCACACTAGGACCAGAAGCAATCCTGCGGTGTTGCGGCCAGCTCACAAGAAAGCGAGTTGAAGAAAGGAGCTCAGGGGCACTGTAATTCACAAACCTGCAGAGTTATAAAGGACAGCTATCTTCCAAAAATATATTGAAGTAAGGCTGCCAAGAGGAGTTGAAAGGGGGGCAGAATTGCAGGAAACCGATTTCAGGAGGTAGACTGGAATTGCATGTAAAGCATAGGAAAAGAGGCAGAACGCCCACAATGATGCACTTGGCCAAAAAGGGCGTATGCGTTTTTTCCTGAATATATTCAGGAAAAAACGCATACGCCCTTTTTGGCCAACCAAGCAAGCTTGCAAAGGAAATCTGCACTACAATGAAGTCTCACTGCCCCCCGGTCAAAAGGGCCATCTGAAAAAAGTGTAAAATCCAGAAAGGCAGGACAGGCCATGGAGAACTGGGAGCCTAGTTATGCTGATGGGCGGGATGTAAATTGCCAGCAGCCACTCTGGAGAAGTGTATGGTGTTTCCTGAAACATCCAAAAAACAAAGCAACAGAGCCTAGGGCACTTCCACTTATGGTCCTATAGCTTAGGGAAATTAATATCAAAAAGACACAGCCACCCCAAAGTTTGGGACGGCTCTGTTTACAAAAACCTCGTTTACGGTACAAGTTCAATATCACAGAAAGCGAAAAATGGATAAAGAAATTGTGGTACTTACGTACAATGCAATATCACTCAGCAATGAAATCTATGTCATCAGGCCCGTAGCAGCATAATGAGTGGATTCAGGTACGATGATTCTAAGTGAAATTAGTCACACAGAAAAAGAAACATCATAAGATATCACTAATACACGGAATGTAAACTTGGCTACACAAGAACTGAATTACAAAACAGAACAAGGTGCCAAATGTAGAAAACCAACTTATGCTTGCTTAAGGGGACGGGTGAGTTGGGGTGCTGCATAAAACCAGAGATTGAAATGAGCACAGATACCGTTCCATAAACCAAATATGTAATAGACAAGAGCTACTCCTTGCTCAATGAAGTGGACTCAACACTCCATATTAAACGCCTAAGAATCTACCTGACTAGTAAGAATCTTAAAACCTATGGATTTATATGTCTCCGAAAGAGAATCAAGCGTGTGTACAGCGGCATAAACGCAGCAGTGATAGGATTGGTGAGGTTCGGTGAGCAAATGCAGACCCTTTGAAGTCATATTGCATGGTACCCATTCCATGGGTCTCAACTCTCCCTGTTTAAGGGATTCTTCCTTCAGCTAAAACATGCATGTGGAACCCAGAGTATGATCCACCGTGTGATCGGAAAACGTGTTCAAATGTGTCTCAGTTTTGGTCCCCTGGTACTCGGGTGCAACATTCCAGACGCTTTACTAACACTCTCCCCACTTGGAGAGTCAGTGCCTTTAACCTCCTGTTTGGCCCAGTTTGCAATTTCTGTGGAAAATGAACAGGAATAGGGAGAACCAATGAGAGACTAGGTGGAGGTGTCCGGACGGGCAAATTTAACTCTCATTTCCCACCAGGAAGAGGAATTAACCAAAGGCTCCGCGTGCCATGCTGGAACTAAATTAGGGCCTGAGGAGATCCTGCGGTGTTGCGGCCAGCTCACAAGAAAGCGAGTTGAAGAAAGGAGCTCAGGGGCACTGTAATTCAGAAACCTTCGGAGTTATAAATGACAACTATCATCCAAAATTATGCTGAAGTAAGGCTGCGAAGAGGACTTGAATGCAGGGCAGAATTGCTGGAAATTGATTTCAAAACGTACACGGGAGTAGCTCTTAAAGCATAGGAAAAGAGACAGAACTTGGAAAATAATGCACTTGGCAAAAAAGGGCATATGTGTTTTATCCAGAGCTCTCATAACTGAGGGGAGGAGATTCCCAGCAGGCTCCAACTGCCACCTGAGGGCTCACATTGCCAAGGCAACGTTAGCATGCCAGGCAGGAGTTACCTTACAGCAGAGGTCCCACCTCACAGAAGGGTGAGAAACCCAGCCAACATCAGACTCTCACCAGAGGGCCCACATCACCAAGGGGATGGGAACCAGGCAGGAGTGTCTTCACATCAGTGGGGCCACATCATCGAAAGCTGAGGTACTCAGCACATGTGTCCTCAAACCAGAGGACCCACATCACCAAGGACCTCGGAGTGAGGCAGGCAGGAGTAGCCTCACAACACTTGGCACATAGAATAAAAAAGTGAGGAATCCAGCAGTGGGAACCTCCCAGCAGGTGGCCCAGAGCACCGAGGCTATGGGATCCAGGCCACAGTGAACTCACAGAAGAGGGCCCATGTCATGAAACTGAGCAACCCAGCCATTGGGACCTCAGAGCAGGAGGCCCACATCCCCATGG